>NC_081552.1:236222644-236301637 GCF_963082655.1 Stomoxys calcitrans | reverse complement strand
TCTCCTAAACTAAGCGTCCTAGAGGGAAATGGGCCTTAATTCGTGACACCACCAAAAAAATTCAAAATTTCATTGAAAGTCCATTAGAAATCGAAATTTCAGTTGGAAAACTTAAAATGGCTGTATCTCCTTAACTAAGCGTCCTAGAGGGAAATGGGCCTTAATTCGTGACACCATCAAAAAATTCAAAATTTCATTGAAAGTCCATTAGAAATCGAAATTTCAGGTGGAAAACTTAAAATGGCTGTATCTCCTAAACTATGCGTCCTAGAGGGAAATGGGCCTTAATTCGTGACACCATCAAAAAATTCAAAATTTCATTGAAAGTCCATTAGAAATCGAAATTTCAGTTGGAAAACTTAAAATGGCTGTATCTCCTTAACTAAGCGTCCTAGAGGGAAATGGGCCTTAATTCGTGACACCATCAAAAAATTCAAAATTTCATTGAAAGTCCATTAGAAATCGAAATTTCAGTTGGAAAACTTAAAATGGCTGTATCTCCTTAACTATGCGTCCTAGAGGGAAACGGGCCTTAATTCGTGACGCCATCAAAAAATTAAAAATTTCATTGGATATCCATTAGAAATCGAAATTTCAGTTGAAAAACTTAAAATGGCTGTATCTCCTTAACTAAGCGTCCAAGAGGGAAATGGGCCTTAATTCGTGACACCTTCAAAAAATTCAAAATTTCATTGGATATCCATTAGAAATCGAAATTTCAGTTGGAAAACTTAAAATGGCTGTATCTCCTAAACTAAGCGTCCTAGAGGGAAATGGGCCTTAATTCGTGACACCACCAAAAAAATTCAAAATTTCATTGAAAGTCCATTAGAAATCGAAATTTCAGTTGGAAAACTTAAAATGGCTGTATCTCCTTAACTAAGCGTCCTAGAGGGAAATGGGCCTTAATTCGTGACACCATCAAAAAATTCAAAATTTCATTGAAAGTCCATTAGAAATCGAAATTTCAGGTGGAAAACTTAAAATGGCTGTATCTCCTAAACTATGCGTCCTAGAGGGAAATGGGCCTTAATTCGTGACACCATCAAAAAATTCAAAATTTCATTGAAAGTCCATTAGAAATCGAAATTTCAGTTGGAAAACTTAAAATGGCTGTATCTCCTTAACTAAGCGTCCTAGAGGGAAATGGGCCTTAATTCGTGACACCATCAAAAAATTCAAAATTTCATTGAAAGTCCATTAGAAATCGAAATTTCAGTTGGAAAACTTAAAATGGCTGTATCTCCTTAACTATGCGTCCTAGAGGGAAACGGGCCTTAATTCGTGACGCCATCAAAAAATTAAAAATTTCATTGGATATCCATTAGAAATCGAAATTTCAGTTGAAAAACTTAAAATGGCTGTATCTCCTTAACTAAGCGTCCAAGAGGGAAATGGGCCTTAATTCGTGACACCTTCAAAAAATTCAAAATTTCATTGGATATCCATTAGAAATCGAAATTTCAGTTGAAAAACTTAAAATGGCTGTATCTCCTTAACTAAGCGTCCTAGAGGGAAATGGGCCTTAATTCGTGACACCACCAAAAAAATTCAAAATTTCATTGAATGTCCATTAGAAATCGAAATTTCAGTTGGAAAACTTAAAATGGCTGTATCTCCTTAACTAAGCGTCCTAGAGGGAAATGGGCCTTAATTCGTGACACCATCAAAAAATTCAAAATTTCATTGAATGTCCATTAGAAATCGAAATTTCAGTTGGAAAACTTAAAATGGCTGTATCTCCTTAACTAAGCGTCCTAGAGGGAAATGGGCCTTAATTCGTGACACCACCAAAAAATTTAAAATTTCGTTGGATATCCATTAGAAATCGAAATTTCAGTTGGAAAACTTGAAATGGCTGTATCTCCTAAACTATGCGTCCTAGAGGGAAATGGGCCTTAATTCGTGACACCATCAAAAATTTCATTGAAACTCCATTAGAAATCGAAATTTCAGTTGGAAAACTTAAAATGGCTGTATCTTCTAAACTATGCGTCCTAGAGGGAAACGGGCCTTAATTCGTGACACCATCAAAAAATTAAAAATTTCATTGGATATCCATTAAAAAATCGAAATTTCAGTTGGAAAACTTAAAATGGCTGTATCTCCTTAAGTATGCGTCCTAGAGGGAAATGGGCCTTAATTCGTGACACCATCAAAAAATTCAAAATTTCATTGAAAGTCCATTAGAAATCGAAATTTCAGTTGGAAAACTTAAAATGGCTGTATCTCCTAAACTATGCGTCCTAGAGGGAAATGGGCCTTAATTCGTGACACCACCAAAAAATTTAAAATTTCGTTGGATATCCATTAGAAATCGAAATTTCAGTTGGAAAACTTAAAATGGCTGTATCTCCTTAAGTATGCGTCCTAGAGGGAAATGGGCCTTAATTCGTGACACCATCAAAAAATTCAAAATTTCATTGAAAGTCCATTAGAAATCGAAATTTCAGTTGGAAAACTTAAAATGGCTGTATCTCCTAAACTAAGCGTCCTAGAGGGAAATGGGCCTTAATTCGTGACACCACCAAAAAATTTAAAATTTCGTTGGATATCCATTAGAAATCGAAATCTCAGTTGGAAAACTTGAAATGGCTGTATCTCCTAAACTATGCGTCCTAGAGGGAAATGGGCCTTAATTCGTGACACCATCAAAAATTTCATTGAAACTCCATTAGAAATCGAAATTTCAGTTGGAAAACTTAAAATGGCTGTATCTCCTAAACTATGCGTCCTAGAGGGAAATGGGCCTTAATTCGTGACACCACCAAAAAATTCAAAATTTCATTGAAAGTCCATTAGAAATCGAAATTTCAGTTGGAAAACTTAAAATGGCTGTATCTCCTAAACTATGCGTCCTAGAGGGAAATGGGCCTTAATTCGTGACACCATCAAAAAATTCAAAATTTCATTGAAAGTCCATTAGAAATCGAAATTTCAGTTGGAAAACTTAAAATGGCTGTATCTCCTAAACTAAGCGTCCTAGAGGGAAATGGGCCTTAATTCGTGACACCACCAAAAATTTCATTGAAAGTCCATTAGAAATCGAAATTTCAGTTGGAAAACTTAAAATGGCTGTATCTCCTTAACTAAGCGTCCTAGAGGGAAATGGGTCTTAATTCGTGACACCATCAAAAAATTCAAAATTTCATTGAAAGTCCATTAGAAATCGAAATTTCAGTTGGAAAACTTAAAATGGCTGTATCTCCTTAACTAAGCGTCCTAGAGGGAAATGGGCCTTAATTCGTGACACCATCAAAAAATTCAAAATTTCATTGAAAGTCCATTAGAAATCGAAATTTCAGTTGGAAAACTTAAAATGGCTGTATCTCCTTAACTATGCGTCCTAGAGGGAAATGGGCCTTAATTCGTGACACCACCAAAAAATTCAAAATTTCATTGAAAGTCCATTAGAAATCGAAATTTCAGTTGGAAAACTTAAAATGGCTGTATCTCCTAAACTATGCGTCCTAGAGGGAAATGGGCCTTAATTCGTGACACCATCAAAAAATTCAAAATTTCATTGAAAGTCCATTAGAAATCGAAATTTCAGTTGGAAAACTTAAAATGGCTGTATCTCCTAGAGGGAAATGGGCCTTAATTCGTGACACCATCAAAAAATTCAAAATTTCATTGAAAGTCCATTAGAAATCGAAATTTCAGGTGGAAAACTTAAAATGGCTGTATCTCCTAAACTATGCGTCCTAGAGGGAAATGGGCCTTAATTCGTGACACCATCAAAAAATTCAAAATTTCATTGAAAGTCCATTAGAAATCGAAATTTCAGTTGGAAAACTTAAAATGGCTGTATCTCCTAAACTAAGCGTCCTAGAGGGAAATGGGCCTTAATTCGTGACACCACCAAAAAAATTCAAAATTTCATTGAAAGTCCATTAGAAATCGAAATTTCAGTTGGAAAACTTAAAATGGCTGTATCTCCTTAACTAAGCGTCCTAGAGGGAAATGGGTCTTAATTCGTGACACCATCAAAAAATTCAAAATTTCATTGAAAGTCCATTAGAAATCGAAATTTCAGTTGGAAAACTTAAAATGGCTGTATCTCCTTAACTATGCGTCCTAGAGGGAAATGGGCCTTAATTCGTGACACCACCAAAAAATTCAAAATTTCATTGAAAGTCCATTAGAAATCGAAATTTCAGTTGGAAAACTTAAAATGGCTGTATCTCCTAAACTAAGCGTCCTAGAGGGAAATGGGCCTTAATTCGTGACACCTTCAAAAAATTCAAAATTTCATTGGATATCCATTAGAAATCGAAATTTCAGTTGAAAAACTTAAAATGGCTGTATCTCCTTAATTAAGCGTCCTAGAGGGAAATGGGCCTTAATTCGTGACACCACCAAAAAAATTCAAAATTTCATTGAATGTCCATTAGAAATCGAAATTTCAGTTGGAAAACTTAAAATGGCTGTATCTCCTTAACTAAGCGTCCTAGAGGGAAATGGGCCTTAATTCGTGACACCATCAAAAAATTCAAAATTTCATTGAAAGTCCATTAGAAATCGAAATTTCAGTTGGAAAACTTAAAATGGCTGTATCTCCTAAACTAAGCGTCCTAGAGGGAAATGGGCCTTAATTCGTGACACCACCAAAAAAATTCAAAATTTCATTGAAAGTCCATTAGAAATCGAAATTTCAGTTGGAAAACTTAAAATGGCTGTATCTCCTTAACTAAGCGTCCTAGAGGGAAATGGGTCTTAATTCGTGACACCATCAAAAAATTCAAAATTTCATTGAAAGTCCATTAGAAATCGAAATTTCAGTTGGAAAACTTAAAATGGCTGTATCTCCTTAACTAAGCGTCCTAGAGGGAAATGGGCCTTAATTCGTGACACCATCAAAAAATTCAAAATTTCATTGAAAGTCCATTAGAAATCGAAATTTCAGTTGGAAAACTTAAAATGGCTGTATCTCCTTAACTATGCGTCCTAGAGGGAAATGGGCCTTAATTCGTGACACCACCAAAAAATTCAAAATTTCATTGAAAGTCCATTAGAAATCGAAATTTCAGTTGGAAAACTTAAAATGGCTGTATCTCCTAAACTATGCGTCCTAGAGGGAAATGGGCCTTAATTCGTGACACCATCAAAAAATTCAAAATTTCATTGAAAGTCCATTAGAAATCGAAATTTCAGTTGGAAAACTTAAAATGGCTGTATCTCCTTAACTAAGCGTCCTAGAGGGAAATGGGCCTTAATTCGTGACACCTTCAAAAAATTCAAAATTTCATTGGATATCCATTAGAAATCGAAATTTCAGTTGAAAAACTTAAAATGGCTGTATCTCCTTAACTAAGCGTCCTAGAGGGAAATGGGCCTTAATTCGTGACACCACCAAAAAAATTCAAAATTTCATTGAATGTCCATTAGAAATCGAAATTTCAGTTGGAAAACTTAAAATGGCTGTATCTCCTTAACTAAGCGTCCTAGAGGGAAATGGGCCTTAATTCGTGACACCATCAAAAAATTCAAAATTTCATTGAATGTCCATTAGAGATCGAAATTTCAGTTGGAAAACTTAAAATGGCTGTATCTCCTTAACTAAGCGTCCTAGAGGGAAATGGGCCTTAATTCGTGACACCATCAAAAAATTCAAAATTTCATTGAAAGTCCATTAGAAATCGAAATTTCAGTTGGAAAACTTAAAATGGCTGTATCTCCTAAACTAAGCGTCCTAGAGGGAAATGGGCCTTAATTCGTGACACCACCAAAAAATTCAAAATTTCATTGAAAGTCCATTAGAAATCGAAATTTCAGTTGGAAAACTTAAAATGGCTGTATCTCCTTAACTAAGCGCCCTAGAGGGAAATGGGTCTTAATTCGTGACACCATCAAAAAATTCAAAATTTCATTGAAAGTCCATTAGAAATCGAAATTTCAGTTGGAAAACTTGAAATGGCTGTATCTCCTTAACTAAGCGTCCTAGAGGGAAATGGGCCTTAATTCGTGACACCATCAAAAAATTCAAAATTTCATTGAAAGTCCATTAGAAATCGAAATTTCAGTTCGAAAACTTAAAATAGCTGTATCTCCTAAACTAAGCGTCCTAGAGGGAAATGGGCCTTAATTCGTGACACCATCAAAAAATTCAAAATTTCATTGAAAGTCCATTAGAAATCGAAATTTCAGTTGGAAAACTTAAAATGGCTGTATCTCCTTAACTAAGCGTCTTAGAGGGAAATGGGCCTTAATTCGTGACACCATCAAAAAATTCAAAATTTCATTGGATATCCATTAGAAATCGAAATTTCAGTTCGAAAACTTAAAGTGGCTGTATCTCCTAAACTAAGCGTCCTAGAGGGAAATGGGCCTTAATTCGTGACACCACCAAAAAATTCAAAATTTCCTTGGATATCCATTAGAAATCGAAATTTCAGTTGGAAAAAATAAAATGGCTGTATCTCCTTAACTATGCGTCCTAGAGAGAAATGGGCCTTAATTCGTGACACCATCAAAAAATTCAAAATTTCATTGAAAGTCCATTAGAAATCGAAATTTCAGTTCGAAAACTTAAAATAGCTGTATCTCCTAAACTAAGCGTCCTAGAGGGAAATGGGCCTTAATTCGTGACACCATCAAAAAATTCAAAATTTCATTGAAAGTCCATTAGAAATCGAAATTTCAGTTGGAAAACTTAAAATGGCTGTATCTCCTTAACTAAGCGTCTTAGAGGGAAATGGGCCTTAATTCGTGACACCATCAAAAAATTCAAAATTTCATTGGATATCCATTAGAAATCGAAATTTCAGTTCGAAAACTTAAAGTGGCTGTATCTCCTAAACTAAGCGTCCTAGAGGGAAATGGGCCTTAATTCGTGACACCATCAAAAAATTCAAAATTTCATTGAAAGTCCATTAGAAATCGAAATTTCAGTTGGAAAACTTAAAATGGCTGTATCTCCTAAACTAAGCGTCCTAGAGGGAAATGGGCCTTAATTCGTGACACCACCAAAAAATTTAAAATTTCGTTGGATATCCATTAGAAATCGAAATTTCAGTTGGAAAACTTGAAATGGCTGTATCTCCTAAACTATGCGTCCTAGAGGGAAATGGGCCTTAATTCGTGACACCATCAAAAATTTCATTGAAACTCCATTAGAAATCGAAATTTCAGTTGGAAAACTTAAAATGGCTGTATCTTCTAAACTATGCGTCCTAGAGGGAAACGGGCCTTAATTCGTGACACCATCAAAAAATTAAAAATTTCATTGGATATCCATTAAAAAATCGAAATTTCAGTTGGAAAACTTAAAATGGCTGTATCTCCTTAAGTATGCGTCCTAGAGGGAAATGGGCCTTAATTCGTGACACCATCAAAAAATTCAAAATTTCATTGAAAGTCCATTAGAAATCGAAATTTCAGTTGGAAAACTTAAAATGGCTGTATCTCCTAAACTATGCGTCCTAGAGGGAAATGGGCCTTAATTCGTGACACCACCAAAAAATTTAAAATTAGAAATCGAAATCTCAGTTGGAAAACTTGAAATGGCTGTATCTCCTAAACTATGCGTCCTAGAGGGAAATGGGCCTTAATTCGTGACACCATCAAAAATTTCATTGAAACTCCATTAGAAATCGAAATTTCAGTTGGAAAACTTAAAATGGCTGTATCTCCTAAACTATGCGTCCTAGAGGGAAATGGGCCTTAATTCGTGACACCACCAAAAAATTCAAAATTTCATTGAAAGTCCATTAGAAATCGAAATTTCAGTTGGAAAACTTAAAATGGCTGTATCTCCTAAACTATGCGTCCTAGAGGGAAATGGGCCTTAATTCGTGACACCATCAAAAAATTCAAAATTTCATTGAAAGTCCATTAGAAATCAAAATTTCAGTTGGAAAACTTAAAATGGCTGTATCTCCTTAACTAAGCGTCCTAGAGGGAAATGGGCCTTAATTCGTGACACCATCAAAAAATTCAAAATTTCATTGAAAGTCCATTAGAAATCGAAATTTCAGGTGGAAAACTTAAAATGGCTGTATCTCCTAAACTATGCGTCCTAGAGGGAAATGGGCCTTAATTCGTGACACCATCAAAAAATTCAAAATTTCATTGAAAGTCCATTAGAAATCGAAATTTCAGTTGGAAAACTTAAAATGGCTGTATCTCCTTAACTATGCGTCCTAGAGGGAAACGGGCTTTAATTCGTGACACCATCAAAAAATTCAAAATTTCATTGGATATCCATTAGAAATCGAAATTCCAGTTGGAAAACTTAAAATGGCTGTATCTCCTTAACTAAGCGTCCAAGAGGGAAATGGGCCTTAATTCGTGACACCTTCAAAAAATTCAAAATTTCATTGGATATCCATTAGAAATCGAAATTTCAGTTGAAAAACTTAAAATGGCTGTATCTCCTTAATTAAGCGTCCTAGAGGGAAATGGGCCTTAATTCGTGACACCACCAAAAAAATTCAAAATTTCATTGAATGTCCATTAGAAATCGAAATTTCAGTTGGAAAACTTAAAATGGCTGTATCTCCTTAACTAAGCGTCCTAGAGGGAAATGGGCCTTAATTCGTGACACCATCAAAAAATTCAAAATTTCATTGAAAGTCCATTAGAAATCGAAATTTCAGTTGGAAAACTTAAAATGGCTGTATCTCCTAAACTAAGCGTCCTAGAGGGAAATGGGCCTTAATTCGTGACACCACCAAAAATTTCATTGAAAGTCCATTAGAAATCGAAATTTCAGTTGGAAAACTTAAAATGGCTGTATCTCCTTAACTAAGCGTCCTAGAGGGAAATGGGTCTTAATTCGTGACACCATCAAAAAATTCAAAATTTCATTGAAAGTCCATTAGAAATCGAAATTTCAGTTGGAAAACTTAAAATGGCTGTATCTCCTTAACTAAGCGTCCTAGAGGGAAATGGGCCTTAATTCGTGACACCATCAAAAAATTCAAAATTTCATTGAAAGTCCATTAGAAATCGAAATTTCAGTTGGAAAACTTAAAATGGCTGTATCTCCTTAACTATGCGTCCTAGAGGGAAATGGGCCTTAATTCGTGACACCACCAAAAAATTCAAAATTTCATTGAAAGTCCATTAGAAATCGAAATTTCAGTTGGAAAACTTAAAATGGCTGTATCTCCTAAACTATGCGTCCTAGAGGGAAATGGACCTTAATTCGTGACACCATCAAAAAATTCAAAATTTCATTGAAAGTCCATTAGAAATCGAAATTTCAGTTGGAAAACTTAAAATGGCTGTATCTCCTTAACTAAGCGTCCTAGAGGGAAATGGGCCTTAATTCGTGACACCATCAAAAAATTCAAAATTTCATTGAAAGTCCATTAGAAATCGAAATTTCAGGTGGAAAACTTAAAATGGCTGCATCTCCTAAACTATGCGTCCTAGAGGGAAATGGGCCTTAATTCGTGACACCATCAAAAAATTCAAAATTTCATTGAAAGTCCATTAGAAATCGAAATTTCAGTTGGAAAACTTAAAATGGCTGTATCTCCTTAACTAAGCGTCCTAGAGGGAAATGGGCCTTAATTCGTGACACCATCAAAAAATTCAAAATTTCATTGAAAGTCCATTAGAAATCGAAATTTCAGTTGGAAAACTTAAAATGGCTGTATCTCCTTAACTAAGCGTCCTAGAGGGAAATGGGCCTTAATTCGTGACGCCATCAAAAAATTAAAAATTTCATTGGATATCCATTAGAAATCGAAATTTCAGTTGGAAAACTTAAAATGGCTGTATCTCCTTAACTAAGCGTCCTAGAGGGAAATGGGCCTTAATTCGTGACACCTTCAAAAAATTCAAAATTTCATTGGATATCCATTAGAAATCGAAATTTCAGTTGAAAAACTTAAAATGGCTGTATCTCCTTAACTAAGCGTCCTAGAGGGAAATGGGCCTTAATTCGTGACACCACCAAAAAAATTCAAAATTTCATTGAATGTCCATTAGAAATCGAAATTTCAGTTGGAAAACTTAAAATGGCTGTATCTCCTTAACTAAGCGTCCTAGAGGGAAATGGGCCTTAATTCGTGACACCACCAAAAAAATTCAAAATTTCATTGAATGTCCATTAGAGATCGAAATTTCAGTTGGAAAACTTAAAATGGCTGTATCTCCTTAACTAAGCGTCCTAGAGGGAAATGGGCCTTAATTCGTGACACCATCAAAAAATTCAAAATTTCATTGAAAGTCCATTAGAAATCGAAATTTCAGTTGGAAAACTTAAAATGGCTGTATCTCCTTAACTAAGCGTCCTAGAGGGAAATGGGCCTTAATTCGTGACACCATCAAAAAATTCAAAATTTCATTGAAAGTCCATTAGAAATCGAAATTTCAGTTGGAAAACTTAAAATGGCTGTATCTCCTAAACTATGCGTCCTAGAGGGAAATGGGCCTTAATTCGTGACACCATCAAAAAATTCAAAATTTCATTGAAAGTCCATTAGAAATCGAAATTTCAGTTGGAAAACTTAAAATGGCTGTATCTCCTTAACTAAGCGTCCTAGAGGGAAATGGGCCTTAATTCGTGACACCATCAAAAAATTCAAAATTTCATTGAAAGTCCATTAGAAATCGAAATTTCAGGTGGAAAACTTAAAATGGCTGCATCTCCTAAACTATGCGTCCTAGAGGGAAATGGGCCTTAATTCGTGACACCATCAAAAAATTCAAAATTTCATTGAAAGTCCATTAGAAATCGAAATTTCAGTTGGAAAACTTAAAATGGCTGTATCTCCTTAACTAAGCGTCCTAGAGGGAAATGGGCCTTAATTCGTGACACCATCAAAAAATTCAAAATTTCATTGAAAGTCCATTAGAAATCGAAATTTCAGTTGGAAAACTTAAAATGGCTGTATCTCCTTAACTAAGCGTCCTAGAGGGAAATGGGCCTTAATTCGTGACGCCATCAAAAAATTAAAAATTTCATTGGATATCCATTAGAAATCGAAATTTCAGTTGGAAAACTTAAAATGGCTGTATCTCCTTAACTAAGCGTCCAAGAGGGAAATGGGCCTTAATTCGTGACACCTTCAAAAAATTCAAAATTTCATTGGATATCCATTAGAAATCGAAATTTCAGTTGAAAAACTTAAAATGGCTGTATCTCCTTAACTAAGCGTCCTAGAGGGAAATGGGCCTTAATTCGTGACACCACCAAAAAAATTCAAAATTTCATTGAATGTCCATTAGAAATCGAAATTTCAGTTGGAAAACTTAAAATGGCTGTATCTCCTTAACTAAGCGTCCTAGAGGGAAATGGGCCTTAATTCGTGACACCATCAAAAAATTCAAAATTTCATTGAATGTCCATTAGAGATCGAAATTTCAGTTGGAAAACTTAAAATGGCTGTATCTCCTTAACTAAGCGTCCTAGAGGGAAATGGGCCTTAATTCGTGACACCATCAAAAAATTCAAAATTTCATTGAAAGTCCATTAGAAATCGAAATTTCAGTTGGAAAACTTAAAATGGCTGTATCTCCTAAACTAAGCGTCCTAGAGGGAAATGGGCCTTAATTCGTGACACCACCAAAAAATTCAAAATTTCATTGAAAGTCCATTAGAAATCGAAATTTCAGTTGGAAAACTTAAAATGGCTGTATCTCCTTAACTAAGCGCCCTAGAGGGAAATGGGTCTTAATTCGTGACACCATCAAAAAATTCAAAATTTCATTGAAAGTCCATTAGAAATCGAAATTTCAGTTGGAAAACTTGAAATGGCTGTATCTCCTTAACTAAGCGTCCTAGAGGGAAATGGGCCTTAATTCGTGACACCATCAAAAAATTCAAAATTTCATTGAAAGTCCATTAGAAATCGAAATTTCAGTTCGAAAACTTAAAATAGCTGTATCTCCTAAACTAAGCGTCCTAGAGGGAAATGGGCCTTAATTCGTGACACCATCAAAAAATTCAAAATTTCATTGAAAGTCCATTAGAAATCGAAATTTCAGTTGGAAAACTTAAAATGGCTGTATCTCCTTAACTAAGCGTCTTAGAGGGAAATGGGCCTTAATTCGTGACACCATCAAAAAATTCAAAATTTCATTGGATATCCATTAGAAATCGAAATTTCAGTTCGAAAACTTAAAGTGGCTGTATCTCCTAAACTAAGCGTCCTAGAGGGAAATGGGCCTTAATTCGTGACACCACCAAAAAATTCAAAATTTCCTTGGATATCCATTAGAAATCGAAATTTCAGTTGGAAAAAATAAAATGGCTGTATCTCCTTAACTATGCGTCCTAGAGAGAAATGGGCCTTAATTCGTGACACCATCAAAAAATTCAAAATTTCATTGAAAGTCCATTAGAAATCGAAATTTCAGTTCGAAAACTTAAAATAGCTGTATCTCCCCTACTATGCGTCCTAGAGGGAAATGGGCCTTAATTCGTGACACCATCAAAAAATTCAAAATTTCATTGAAAGTCCATTAGAAATCGAAATTTCAGTTGGAAAACTTAAAATGGCTGTATCTCCTTAACTAAGCGTCTTAGAGGGAAATGGGCCTTAATTCGTGACACCATCAAAAAATTCAAAATTTCATTGGATATCCATTAGAAATCGAAATTTCAGTTCGAAAACTTAAAGTGGCTGTATCTCCTAAACTAAGCGTCCTAGAGGGAAATGGGCCTTAATTCGTGACACCATCAAAAAATTCAAAATTTCATTGAAAGTCCATTAGAAATCGAAATTTCAGTTGGAAAACTTAAAATGGCTGTATCTCCTAAACTAAGCGTCCTAGAGGGAAATGGGCCTTAATTCGTGACACCACCAAAAAATTTAAAATTTCGTTGGATATCCATTAGAAATCGAAATTTCAGTTGGAAAACTTGAAATGGCTGTATCTCCTAAACTATGCGTCCTAGAGGGAAATGGGCCTTAATTCGTGACACCATCAAAAATTTCATTGAAACTCCATTAGAAATCGAAATTTCAGTTGGAAAACTTAAAATGGCTGTATCTTCTAAACTATGCGTCCTAGAGGGAAACGGGCCTTAATTCGTGACACCATCAAAAAATTAAAAATTTCATTGGATATCCATTAAAAATCGAAATTTCAGTTGGAAAACTTAAAATGGCTGTATCTCCTTAAGTATGCGTCCTAGAGGGAAATGGGCCTTAATTCGTGACACCATCAAAAATTCAAAATTTCATTGAAAGTCCATTAGAAATCGAAATTTCAGTTGGAAAACTTAAAATGGCTGTATCTCCTAAACTAAGCGTCCTAGAGGGAAATGGGCCTTAATTCGTGACACCACCAAAAAATTTAAAATTTCGTTGGATATCCATTAGAAATCGAAATCTCAGTTGGAAAACTTGAAATGGCTGTATCTCCTAAACTATGCGTCCTAGAGGGAAATGGGCCTTAATTCGTGATACCATCAAAAATTTCATTGAAACTCCATTAGAATCGAAATTTCAGTTGGAAAACTTAAAATGGCTGTATCTCCTAAACTATGCGTCCTAGAGGGAAATGGGCCTTAATTCGTGACACCACCAAAAAATTCAAAATTTCATTGAAAGTCCATTAGAAATCGAAATTTCAGTTGGAAAACTTAAAATGGCTGTATCTCCTAACTATGCGTCCTAGAGGGAAATGGGCCTTAATTCGTGACACCATCAAAAAATTCAAAATTTCATTGAAAGTCCATTAGAAATCAAAATTCAGTTGGAAAACTTAAAATGGCTGTATCTCCTTAACTAAGCGTCCTAGAGGGAAATGGGCCTTAATTCGTGACACCATCAAAAAATTCAAAATTTCATTGAAAGTCCATTAGAAATCGAAATTTCAGGTGGAAAACTTAAAATGGCTGTATCTCCTAAACTATGCGTCCTAGAGGGAAATGGGCCTTAATTCGTGACACCATCAAAAAATTCAAAATTTCATTGAAAGTCCATTAGAAATCGAAATTTCAGTTGGAAAACTTAAAATGGCTGTATCTCCTTAACTATGCGTCCTAGAGGGAAACGGGCTTTAATTCGTGACACCATCAAAAAATTCAAAATTTCATTGGATATCCATTAGAAATCGAAATTCCAGTTGGAAAACTTAAAATGGCTGTATCTCCTTAACTAAGCGTCCAAGAGGGAAATGGGCCTTAATTCGTGACACCTTCAAAAAATTCAAAATTTCATTGGATATCCATTAGAATCGAAATTTCAGTTGAAAAACTTAAAATGGCTGTATCTCCTTAATTAAGCGTCCTAGAGGGAAATGGGCCTTAATTCGTGACACCACCAAAAAAAATCAAAATTTCATTGAATGTCCATTAGAAATCGAAATTTCAGTTGGAAAACTTAAAATGGCTGTATCTCCTTAACTAAGCGTCCTAGAGGGAAATGGGCCTTAATTCGTGACACCATCAAAAAATTCAAAATTTCATTGAAAGTCCATTAGAAATCGAAATTTCAGTTGGAAAACTTAAAATGGCTGTATCTCCTAAACTAAGCGTCCTAGAGGGAAATGGGCCTTAATTCGTGACACCACCAAAAATTTCATTGAAAGTCCATTAGAAATCGAAATTTCAGTTGGAAAACTTAAAATGGCTGTATCTCCTTAACTAAGCGTCCTAGAGGGAAATGGGTCTTAATTCGTGACACCATCAAAAAATTCAAAATTTCATTGAAAGTCCATTAGAAATCGAAATTTCAGTTGGAAAACTTAAAATGGCTGTATCTCCTTAACTAAGCGTCCTAAGAGGGAAATGGGCCTTAATTCGTGACACCATCAAAAAATTCAAAATTTCATTGAAAGTCCATTAGAAATCGAAATTTCAGTTGGAAAACTTAAAATGGCTGTATCTCCTTAACTATGCGTCCTAGAGGGAAATGGGCCTTAATTCGTGACACCACCAAAAAATTCAAAATTTCATTGAAAGTCCATTAGAAATCGAAATTTCAGTTGGAAAACTTAAAATGGCTGTATCTCCTAAACTATGCGTCCTAGAGGGAAATGGGCCTTAATTCGTGACACCATCAAAAAATTCAAAATTTCATTGAAAGTCCATTAGAAATCGAAATTTCAGTTGGAAAACTTAAAATGGCTGTATCTCCTAGAGGGAAATGGGCCTTAATTCGTGACACCATCAAAAAATTCAAAATTTCATTGAAAGTCCATTAGAAATCGAAATTTCAGGTGGAAAACTTAAAATGGCTGTATCTCCTAAACTATGCGTCCTAGAGGGAAATGGGCCTTAATTCGTGACACCATCAAAAAATTCAAAATTTCATTGAAAGTCCATTAGAAATCGAAATTTCAGTTGGAAAACTTAAAATGGCTGTATCTCCTAAACTAAGCGTCCTAGAGGGAAATGGGCCTTAATTCGTGACACCATCAAAAAATTCAAAATTTCATTGAAAGTCCATTAGAAATCGAAATTTCAGTTGGAAAACTTAAAATGGCTGTATCTCCTTAACTATGCGTCCTAGAGGGAAATGGGCCTTAATTCGTGACACCACCAAAAAATTCAAAATTTCATTGAAAGTCCATTAGAAATCGAAATTTCAGTTGGAAAACTTAAAATGGCTGTATCTCCTAAACTATGCGTCCTAGAGGGAAATGGGCCTTAATTCGTGACACCATCAAAAAATTCAAAATTTCATTGAAAGTCCATTAGAAATCGAAATTTCAGGTGGAAAACTTAAAATGGCTGTATCTCCTAAACTAAGCGTCCTAGAGGGAAATGGGCCTTAATTCGTGACACCACCAAAAAATTTAAAATTTCGTTGGATATCCATTAGAAATCGAAATTTCAGTTGGAAAACTTGAAATGGCTGTATCTCCTAAACTATGCGTCCTAGAGGGAAATGGGCCTTAATTCGTGACACCATCAAAAATTTCATTGAAACTCCATTAGAAATCGAAATTTCAGTTGGAAAACTTAAAATGGCTGTATCTTCTAAACTATGCGTCCTAGAGGGAAACGGGCCTTAATTCGTGACACCATCAAAAAATTAAAAATTTCATTGGATATCCATTAAAAAATCGAAATTTCAGTTGGAAAACTTAAAATGGCTGTATCTCCTTAAGTATGCGTCCTAGAGGGAAATGGGCCTTAATTCGTGACACCATCAAAAAATTCAAAATTTCATTGAAAGTCCATTAGAAATCGAAATTTCAGTTGGAAAACTTAAAATGGCTGTATCTCCTAAACTATGCGTCCTAGAGGGAAATGGGCCTTAATTCGTGACACCACCAAAAAATTTAAAATTTCGTTGGATATCCATTAGAAATCGAAATTTCAGTTGGAAAACTTAAAATGGCTGTATCTCCTTAAGTATGCGTCCTAGAGGGAAATGGGCCTTAATTCGTGACACCATCAAAAAATTCAAAATTTCATTGAAAGTCCATTAGAAATCGAAATTTCAGTTGGAAAACTTAAAATGGCTGTATCTCCTAAACTAAGCGTCCTAGAGGGAAATGGGCCTTAATTCGTGACACCACCAAAAAATTTAAAATTTCGTTGGATATCCATTAGAAATCGAAATCTCAGTTGGAAAACTTGAAATGGCTGTATCTCCTAAACTATGCGTCCTAGAGGGAAATGGGCCTTAATTCGTGACACCATCAAAAATTTCATTGAAAGTCCATTAGAAATCGAAATTTCAGTTGGAAAACTTAAAATGGCTGTATCTCCTAAACTATGCGTCCTAGAGGGAAATGGGCCTTAATTCGTGACACCATCAAAAAATTCAAAATTTCATTGAAAGTCCATTAGAAATCAAAATTTCAGTTGGAAAACTTAAAATGGCTGTATCTCCTTAACTAAGCGTCCTAGAGGGAAATGGGCCTTAATTCGTGACACCATCAAAAAATTCAAAATTTCATTGAAAGTCCATTAGAAATCGAAATTTCAGGTGGAAAACTTAAAATGGCTGTATCTCCTAAACTATGCGTCCTAGAGGGAAATGGGCCTTAATTCGTGACACCATCAAAAAATTCAAAATTTCATTGAAAGTCCATTAGAAATCGAAATTTCAGTTGGAAAACTTAAAATGGCTGTATCTCCTTAACTATGCGTCCTAGAGGGAAACGGGCTTTAATTCGTGACACCATCAAAAAATTCAAAATTTCATTGGATATCCATTAGAAATCGAAATTCCAGTTGGAAAACTTAAAATGGCTGTATCTCCTTAACTAAGCGTCCAAGAGGGAAATGGGCCTTAATTCGTGACACCTTCAAAAAATTCAAAATTTCATTGGATATCCATTAGAAATCGAAATTTCAGTTGAAAAACTTAAAATGGCTGTATCTCCTTAATTAAGCGTCCTAGAGGGAAATGGGCCTTAATTCGTGACACCACCAAAAAAATTCAAAATTTCATTGAATGTCCATTAGAAATCGAAATTTCAGTTGGAAAACTTAAAATGGCTGTATCTCCTTAACTAAGCGTCCTAGAGGGAAATGGGCCTTAATTCGTGACACCATCAAAAAATTCAAAATTTCATTGAAAGTCCATTAGAAATCGAAATTTCAGTTGGAAAACTTAAAATGGCTGTATCTCCTAAACTAAGCGTCCTAGAGGGAAATGGGCCTTAATTCGTGACACCACCAAAAATTTCATTGAAAGTCCATTAGAAATCGAAATTTCAGTTGGAAAACTTAAAATGGCTGTATCTCCTTAACTAAGCGTCCTAGAGGGAAATGGGTCTTAATTCGTGACACCATCAAAAAATTCAAAATTTCATTGAAAGTCCATTAGAAATCGAAATTTCAGTTGGAAAACTTAAAATGGCTGTATCTCCTTAACTAAGCGTCCTAGAGGGAAATGGGCCTTAATTCGTGACACCATCAAAAAATTCAAAATTTCATTGAAAGTCCATTAGAAATCGAAATTTCAGTTGGAAAACTTAAAATGGCTGTATCTCCTTAACTATGCGTCCTAGAGGGAAATGGGCCTTAATTCGTGACACCACCAAAAAATTCAAAATTTCATTGAAAGTCCATTAGAAATCGAAATTTCAGTTGGAAAACTTAAAATGGCTGTATCTCCTAAACTATGCGTCCTAGAGGGAAATGGGCCTTAATTCGTGACACCATCAAAAAATTCAAAATTTCATTGAAAGTCCATTAGAAATCGAAATTTCAGTTGGAAAACTTAAAATGGCTGTATCTCCTAGAGGGAAATGGGCCTTAATTCGTGACACCATCAAAAAATTCAAAATTTCATTGAAAGTCCATTAGAAATCGAAATTTCAGGTGGAAAACTTAAAATGGCTGTATCTCCTAAACTATGCGTCCTAGAGGGAAATGGGCCTTAATTCGTGACACCATCAAAAAATTCAAAATTTCATTGAAAGTCCATTAGAAATCGAAATTTCAGTTGGAAAACTTAAAATGGCTGTATCTCCTAAACTAAGCGTCCTAGAGGGAAATGGGCCTTAATTCGTGACACCACCAAAAAAATTCAAAATTTCATTGAAAGTCCATTAGAAATCGAAATTTCAGTTGGAAAACTTAAAATGGCTGTATCTCCTTAACTAAGCGTCCTAGAGGGAAATGGGTCTTAATTCGTGACACCATCAAAAAATTCAAAATTTCATTGAAAGTCCATTAGAAATCGAAATTTCAGTTGGAAAACTTAAAATGGCTGTATCTCCTTAACTATGCGTCCTAGAGGGAAATGGGCCTTAATTCGTGACACCACCAAAAAATTCAAAATTTCATTGAAAGTCCATTAGAAATCGAAATTTCAGTTGGAAAACTTAAAATGGCTGTATCTCCTAAACTAAGCGTCCTAGAGGGAAATGGGCCTTAATTCGTGACAC
This sequence comes from Stomoxys calcitrans, assembly GCF_963082655.1. Lineage (NCBI taxonomy): Eukaryota > Metazoa > Arthropoda > Insecta > Diptera > Muscidae > Stomoxys > Stomoxys calcitrans. Next base: position 236,282,881 of record NC_081552.1, on the reverse strand, counting down.
CTTCAAAAAATTCAAAATTTCATTGGATATCCATTAGAAATCGAAATTTCAGTTGAAAAACTTAAAATGGCTGTATCTCCTTAATTAAGCGTCCTAGAGGGAAATGGGCCTTAATTCGTGACACCACCAAAAAAATTCAAAATTTCATTGAATGTCCATTAGAAATCGAAATTTCAGTTGGAAAACTTAAAATGGCTGTATCTCCTTAACTAAGCGTCCTAGAGGGAAATGGGCCTTAATTCGTGACACCATCAAAAAATTCAAAATTTCATTGAAAGTCCATTAGAAATCGAAATTTCAGTTGGAAAACTTAAAATGGCTGTATCTCCTAAACTAAGCGTCCTAGAGGGAAATGGGCCTTAATTCGTGACACCACCAAAAAAATTCAAAATTTCATTGAAAGTCCATTAGAAATCGAAATTTCAGTTGGAAAACTTAAAATGGCTGTATCTCCTTAACTAAGCGTCCTAGAGGGAAATGGGTCTTAATTCGTGACACCATCAAAAAATTCAAAATTTCATTGAAAGTCCATTAGAAATCGAAATTTCAGTTGGAAAACTTAAAATGGCTGTATCTCCTTAACTAAGCGTCCTAGAGGGAAATGGGCCTTAATTCGTGACACCATCAAAAAATTCAAAATTTCATTGAAAGTCCATTAGAAATCGAAATTTCAGTTGGAAAACTTAAAATGGCTGTATCTCCTTAACTATGCGTCCTAGAGGGAAATGGGCCTTAATTCGTGACACCACCAAAAAATTCAAAATTTCATTGAAAGTCCATTAGAAATCGAAATTTCAGTTGGAAAACTTAAAATGGCTGTATCTCCTAAACTATGCGTCCTAGAGGGAAATGGGCCTTAATTCGTGACACCATCAAAAAATTCAAAATTTCATTGAAAGTCCATTAGAAATCGAAATTTCAGTTGGAAAACTTAAAATGGCTGTATCTCCTTAACTAAGCGTCCTAGAGGGAAATGGGCCTTAATTCGTGACACCATCAAAAAATTCAAAATTTCATTGAAAGTCCATTAGAAATCGAAATTTCAGGTGGAAAACTTAAAATGGCTGCATCTCCTAAACTATGCGTCCTAGAGGGAAATGGGCCTTAATTCGTGACACCATCAAAAAATTCAAAATTTCATTGAAAGTCCATTAGAAATCGAAATTTCAGTTGGAAAACTTAAAATGGCTGTATCTCCTTAACTAAGCGTCCTAGAGGGAAATGGGCCTTAATTCGTGACACCATCAAAAAATTCAAAATTTCATTGAAAGTCCATTAGAAATCGAAATTTCAGTTGGAAAACTTAAAATGGCTGTATCTCCTTAACTAAGCGTCCTAGAGGGAAATGGGCCTTAATTCGTGACGCCATCAAAAAATTAAAAATTTCATTGGATATCCATTAGAAATCGAAATTTCAGTTGGAAAACTTAAAATGGCTGTATCTCCTTAACTAAGCGTCCTAGAGGGAAATGGGCCTTAATTCGTGACACCTTCAAAAAATTCAAAATTTCATTGGATATCCATTAGAAATCGAAATTTCAGTTGAAAAACTTAAAATGGCTGTATCTCCTTAACTAAGCGTCCTAGAGGGAAATGGGCCTTAATTCGTGACACCACCAAAAAAATTCAAAATTTCATTGAATGTCCATTAGAAATCGAAATTTCAGTTGGAAAACTTAAAATGGCTGTATCTCCTTAACTAAGCGTCCTAGAGGGAAATGGGCCTTAATTCGTGACACCATCAAAAAATTCAAAATTTCATTGAATGTTCGTTAGAGATCGAAATTTCAGTTGGAAAACTTAAAATGGCTGTATCTCCTTAACTAAGCGTCCTAGAGGGAAATGGGCCTTAATTCGTGACACCATCAAAAAATTCAAAATTTCATTGAAAGTCCATTAGAAATCGAAATTTCAGTTGGAAAACTTAAAATGGCTGTATCTCCTAAACTAAGCGTCCTAGAGGGAAATGGGCCTTAATTCGTGACACCACCAAAAAATTCAAAATTTCATTGAAAGTCCATTAGAAATCGAAATTTCAGTTGGAAAACTTAAAATGGCTGTATCTCCTTAACTAAGCGCCCTAGAGGGAAATGGGTCTTAATTCGTGACACCATCAAAAAATTCAAAATTTCATTGAAAGTCCATTAGAAATCGAAATTTCAGTTGGAAAACTTGAAATGGCTGTATCTCCTTAACTAAGCGTCCTAGAGGGAAATGGGCCTTAATTCGTGACACCATCAAAAAATTCAAAATTTCATTGAAAGTCCATTAGAAATCGAAATTTCAGTTCGAAAACTTAAAATAGCTGTATCTCCTAAACTAAGCGTCCTAGAGGGAAATGGGCCTTAATTCGTGACACCATCAAAAAATTCAAAATTTCATTGAAAGTCCATTAGAAATCGAAATTTCAGTTGGAAAACTTAAAATGGCTGTATCTCCTTAACTAAGCGTCTTAGAGGGAAATGGGCCTTAATTCGTGACACCATCAAAAAATTCAAAATTTCATTGGATATCCATTAGAAATCGAAATTTCAGTTCGAAAACTTAAAGTGGCTGTATCTCCTAAACTAAGCGTCCTAGAGGGAAATGGGCCTTAATTCGTGACACCACCAAAAAATTCAAAATTTCCTTGGATATCCATTAGAAATCGAAATTTCAGTTGGAAAAAATAAAATGGCTGTATCTCCTTAACTATGCGTCCTAGAGAGAAATGGGCCTTAATTCGTGACACCATCAAAAAATTCAAAATTTCATTGAAAGTCCATTAGAAATCGAAATTTCAGTTCGAAAACTTAAAATAGCTGTATCTCCTAAACTAAGCGTCCTAGAGGGAAATGGGCCTTAATTCGTGACACCATCAAAAAATTCAAAATTTCATTGAAAGTCCATTAGAAATCGAAATTTCAGTTGGAAAACTTAAAATGGCTGTATCTCCTTAACTAAGCGTCTTAGAGGGAAATGGGCCTTAATTCGTGACACCATCAAAAAATTCAAAATTTCATTGGATATCCATTAGAAATCGAAATTTCAGTTCGAAAACTTAAAGTGGCTGTATCTCCTAAACTAAGCGTCCTAGAGGGAAATGGGCCTTAATTCGTGACACCACCAAAAAATTCAAAATTTCATTGGATATCCATTAGAAATCGAAATTTCAGTTCGAAAACTTAAAGTGGCTGTATCTCCTAAACTAAGCGTCCTAGAGGGAAATGGGTCTTAATTCGTGACACCATCAAAAAATTCAAAATTTCATTGAAAGTCCATTAGAAATCGAAATTTCAGTTGGAAAAAATAAAATGGCTGTATCTCCTTAACTATGCGTCCTAGAGAGAAATGGGCCTTAATTCGTGACACCATCAAAAAATTCAAAATTTCATTGAAAGTCCATTAGAAATCGAAATTTCAGTTCGAAAACTTAAAATAGCTGTATCTCCTAAACTAAGCGTCCTAGAGGGAAATGGGCCTTAATTCGTGACACCATCAAAAAATTCAAAATTTCATTGAAAGTCCATTAGAAATCGAAATTTCAGTTGGAAAACTTAAAATGGCTGTATCTCCTTAACTAAGCGTCTTAGAGGGAAATGGGCCTTAATTCGTGACACCATCAAAAAATTCAAAATTTCATTGGATATCCATTAGAAATCGAAATTTCAGTTCGAAAACTTAAAGTGGCTGTATCTCCTAAACTAAGCGTCCTAGAGGGAAATGGGCCTTAATTCGTGACACCACCAAAAAATTCAAAATTTCCTTGGATATCCATTAGAAATCGAAATTTCAGCTGGAAAACTTAAAATGGCTGTATCTCCTTAACTAAGCGTCCTAGAGGGAAATGGGCCTTAATTCGTGACACCATCAAAAAATTCAAAATTTCATTGAAAGTCCATTATAAATCGAAATTTCAGTTGGAAAACTTAAAATGGCTGTATCTCCTTAACTATGCGTCCTAGAGAGAAATGGGCCTTAATTCGTGACACCACCAAAAAATTCAAAATTTCATTGAAAGTTCATTAGAAATCGAAATTTCAGTTCGAAAACTTAAAATAGCTGTATCTCCTAAACTAAGCGTCCTAGAGGGAAATGGGCCTTAATTCGTGACACCATCAAAAAATTCAAAATTTCATTGAAAGTCCATTAGAAATCGAAATTTCAGTTGGAAAACTTAAAATGGCTGTATCTCCTTAACTAAGCGTCTTAGAGGGAAATGGGCCTTAATTCGTGACACCATCAAAAAATTCAAAATTTCATTGGATATCCATTAGAAATCGAAATTTCAGTTCGAAAACTTAAAGTGGCTATATCTCCTAAACTAAGCGTCCTAGAGGGAAATGGGCCTTAATTCGTGACACCACCAAAAAATTCAAAATTTTCTTGGATATCCATTAGAATTCGAAATTTCAGTTGGAAAACTTAAAATAACTGTATCTCCTTAACTAAGCGTCCTAGAGGGAAATGGGCCTTAATTCGTGACACCATCAACAAATTCAGAATTTCATTGGATATCCATTAGAAATCGAAATTTCAGTTGGAAAACTTAAAATGGCTGTATCTCCTAAACTAAGCGTCCTAGAGGGAAATGGGCCTTAATTCGTGACACCACCAAAAAATTCAAAATTTTATTGGATATCCATTAGAAATCGAAATTTCAGTTGGAAAACTTAAAATGGCTGTATCTCCTTAACTAAGCGTCCTAGAGGGAAATGGGCCTTAATTCGTGACACCATCAAAAAATTCAATTAGATATCCATTAGAAATCGAAATTTCAGTTCGAAAACTTAAAGTGGCTGTATCTCCTAAACTAAGCGTCCTAGAGGGAAATGGGCCTTAATTCGTGACACCACCAAAAAATTCAAAATTTCATTGAAAGTCCATTAGAAATCGAAATTTCAGTTGGAAAACTTAAAATGGCTGTATCTCCTTAACTAAGCGTCCTAGAGGGAAATGGGCCTTAATTCGTGACACCATCAAAAAATTCAAAATTTCATTGAAAGTCCATTAGAAATCGAAATTTCAGTTGGAAAACTTAAGATAGCTGTATCTCCTTAACTATGCGTCCTAGAGGGAAATGGGCCTTAATTCGTGACACCATCAAAAAATTCAATATTTCATTGAAAGTCCATTAGAAATCGAAATTTCAGTTGGAAAACTTAAAATGGCTGTATCTCCTTAACTATGCGTCCTAGAGGGAAACGGGCCTTAATTCGTGACGCAATCAAAAAATTAAAAATTTCATTGGATATCCATTAGAAATCGAAATTTCAGTTGGAAAACTTAAAATGGCTGTATCTCCTTAACTATGCGTCCTAGAGGGAAATGGGCCTTAATTCGTGACACCATCAAAAAATTCAATATTTCATTGAAAGTCCATTAGAAATCGAAATTTCAGTTGGAAAACTTAAAATGGCTGTATCTCCTAAACTAAGCGTCCTAGAGGGAAATGGGCCTTAATTCGTGACACCACCAAAAAAATTCAAAATTTCATTGAAAGTCCATTAGAAATCGAAATTTCAGTTGGAAAACTTAAAATGGCTGTATCTCCTTAACTAAGCGTCCTAGAGGGAAATGGGTCTTAATTCGTGACACCATCAAAAAATTCAAAATTTCATTGAAAGTCCATTAGAAATCGAAATTTCAGTTGGAAAACTTAAAATGGCTGTATCTCCTTAACTAAGCGTCCTAGAGGGAAATGGGCCTTAATTCGTGACACCATCAAAAAATTCAAAATTTCATTGAAAGTCCATTAGAAATCGAAATTTCAGTTGGAAAACTTAAAATGGCTGTATCTCCTTAACTATGCGTCCTAGAGGGAAATGGGCCTTAATTCGTGACACCACCAAAAAATTCAAAATTTCATTGAAAGTCCATTAGAAATCGAAATTTCAGTTGGAAAACTTAAAATGGCTGTATCTCCTAAACTATGCGTCCTAGAGGGAAATGGGCCTTAATTCGTGACACCATCAAAAAATTCAAAATTTCATTGAAAGTCCATTAGAAATCGAAATTTCAGTTGGAAAACTTAAAATGGCTGTATCTCCTTAACTAAGCGTCCTAGAGGGAAATGGGCCTTAATTCGTGACACCATCAAAAAATTCAAAATTTCATTGAAAGTCCATTAGAAATCGAAATTTCAGGTGGAAAACTTAAAATGGCTGCATCTCCTAAACTATGCGTCCTAGAGGGAAATGGGCCTTAATTCGTGACACCATCAAAAAATTCAAAATTTCATTGAAAGTCCATTAGAAATCGAAATTTCAGTTGGAAAACTTAAAATGGCTGTATCTCCTTAACTAAGCGTCCTAGAGGGAAATGGGCCTTAATTCGTGACACCATCAAAAAATTCAAAATTTCATTGAAAGTCCATTAGAAATCGAAATTTCAGTTGGAAAACTTAAAATGGCTGTATCTCCTTAACTAAGCGTCCTAGAGGGAAATGGGCCTTAATTCGTGACGCCATCAAAAAATTAAAAATTTCATTGGATATCCATTAGAAATCGAAATTTCAGTTGGAAAACTTAAAATGGCTGTATCTCCTTAACTAAGCGTCCTAGAGGGAAATGGGCCTTAATTCGTGACACCTTCAAAAAATTCAAAATTTCATTGGATATCCATTAGAAATCGAAATTTCAGTTGAAAAACTTAAAATGGCTGTATCTCCTTAACTAAGCGTCCTAGAGGGAAATGGGCCTTAATTCGTGACACCACCAAAAAAATTCAAAATTTCATTGAATGTCCATTAGAAATCGAAATTTCAGTTGGAAAACTTAAAATGGCTGTATCTCCTTAACTAAGCGTCCTAGAGGGAAATGGGCCTTAATTCGTGACACCATCAAAAAATTCAAAATTTCATTGAATGTCCATTAGAGATCGAAATTTCAGTTGGAAAACTTAAAATGGCTGTATCTCCTTAACTAAGCGTCCTAGAGGGAAATGGGCCTTAATTCGTGACACCATCAAAAAATTCAAAATTTCATTGAAAGTCCATTAGAAATCGAAATTTCAGTTGGAAAACTTAAAATGGCTGTATCTCCTAAACTAAGCGTCCTAGAGGGAAATGGGCCTTAATTCGTGACACCACCAAAAAATTCAAAATTTCATTGAAAGTCCATTAGAAATCGAAATTTCAGTTGGAAAACTTAAAATGGCTGTATCTCCTTAACTAAGCGCCCTAGAGGGAAATGGGTCTTAATTCGTGACACCATCAAAAAATTCAAAATTTCATTGAAAGTCCATTAGAAATCGAAATTTCAGTTGGAAAACTTGAAATGGCTGTATCTCCTTAACTAAGCGTCCTAGAGGGAAATGGGCCTTAATTCGTGACACCATCAAAAAATTCAAAATTTCATTGAAAGTCCATTAGAAATCGAAATTTCAGTTCGAAAACTTAAAATAGCTGTATCTCCTAAACTAAGCGTCCTAGAGGGAAATGGGCCTTAATTCGTGACACCATCAAAAAATTCAAAATTTCATTGAAAGTCCATTAGAAATCGAAATTTCAGTTGGAAAACTTAAAATGGCTGTATCTCCTTAACTAAGCGTCTTAGAGGGAAATGGGCCTTAATTCGTGACACCATCAAAAAATTCAAAATTTCATTGGATATCCATTAGAAATCGAAATTTCAGTTCGAAAACTTAAAGTGGCTGTATCTCCTAAACTAAGCGTCCTAGAGGGAAATGGGCCTTAATTCGTGACACCACCAAAAAATTCAAAATTTCCTTGGATATCCATTAGAAATCGAAATTTCAGTTGGAAAAAATAAAATGGCTGTATCTCCTTAACTATGCGTCCTAGAGAGAAATGGGCCTTAATTCGTGACACCATCAAAAAATTCAAAATTTCATTGAAAGTCCATTAGAAATCGAAATTTCAGTTCGAAAACTTAAAATAGCTGTATCTCCTAAACTAAGCGTCCTAGAGGGAAATGGGCCTTAATTCGTGACACCATCAAAAAATTCAAAATTTCATTGAAAGTCCATTAGAAATCGAAATTTCAGTTGGAAAACTTAAAATGGCTGTATCTCCTTAACTAAGCGTCTTAGAGGGAAATGGGCCTTAATTCGTGACACCATCAAAAAATTCAAAATTTCATTGGATATCCATTAGAAATCGAAATTTCAGTTCGAAAACTTAAAGTGGCTGTATCTCCTAAACTAAGCGTCCTAGAGGGAAATGGGCCTTAATTCGTGACACCACCAAAAAATTCAAAATTTCATTGGATATCCATTAGAAATCGAAATTTCAGTTCGAAAACTTAAAGTGGCTGTATCTCCTAAACTAAGCGCCCTAGAGGGAAATGGGTCTTAATTCGTGACACCATCAAAAAATTCAAAATTTCATTGAAAGTCCATTAGAAATCGAAATTTCAGTTGGAAAAAATAAAATGGCTGTATCTCCTTAACTATGCGTCCTAGAGAGAAATGGGCCTTAATTCGTGACACCATCAAAAAATTCAAAATTTCATTGAAAGTCCATTAGAAATCGAAATTTCAGTTCGAAAACTTAAAATAGCTGTATCTCCTAAACTAAGCGTCCTAGAGGGAAATGGGCCTTAATTCGTGACACCATCAAAAAATTCAAAATTTCATTGAAAGTCCATTAGAAATCGAAATTTCAGTTGGAAAACTTAAAATGGCTGTATCTCCTTAACTAAGCGTCTTAGAGGGAAATGGGCCTTAATTCGTGACACCATCAAAAAATTCAAAATTTCATTGGATATCCATTAGAAATCGAAATTTCAGTTCGAAAACTTAAAGTGGCTGTATCTCCTAAACTAAGCGTCCTAGAGGGAAATGGGCCTTAATTCGTGACACCACCAAAAAATTCAAAATTTCCTTGGATATCCATTAGAAATCGAAATTTCAGCTGGAAAACTTAAAATGGCTGTATCTCCTTAACTAAGCGTCCTAGAGGGAAATGGGCCTTAATTCGTGACACCATCAAAAAATTCAAAATTTCATTGAAAGTCCATTAGAAATCGAAATTTCAGTTGGAAAACTTAAAATGGCTGTATCTCCTTAACTTTGCGTCCTAGAGAGAAATGGGCCTTAATTCGTGACACCATCAAAAAATTCAAAATTTCATTGAAAGTCCATTAGAAATCGAAATTTCAGTTCGAAAACTTAAAATAGCTGTATCTCCTAAACTAAGCGTCCTAGAGGGAAATGGGCCTTAATTCGTGACACCATCAAAAAATTCAAAATTTCATTGAAAGTCCATTAGAAATCGAAATTTCAGTTGGAAAACTTAAAATGGCTGTATCTCCTTAACTAAGCGTCTTAGAGGGAAATGGGCCTTAATTCGTGACACCATCAAAAAATTCAAAATTTCATTGGATATCCATTAGAAATCGAAATTTCAGTTCGAAAACTTAAAGTGGCTATATCTCCTAAACTAAGCGTCCTAGAGGGAAATGGGCCTTAATTCGTGACACCACCAAAAAATTCAAAATTTTCTTGGATATCCATTAGAATTCGAAATTTCAGTTGGAAAACTTAAAATAACTGTATCTCCTTAACTAAGCGTCCTAGAGGGAAATGGGCCTTAATTCGTGACACCATCAACAAATTCAGAATTTCATTGGATATCCATTAGAAATCGAAATTTCAGTTGGAAAACTTAAAATGGCTGTATCTCCTAAACTAAGCGTCCTAGAGGGAAATGGGCCTTAATTCGTGACACCACCAAAAAATTCAAAATTTTATTGGATATCCATTAGAAATCGAAATTTCAGTTGGAAAACTTAAAATGGCTGTATCTCCTTAACTAAGCGTCCTAGAGGGAAATGGGCCTTAATTCGTGACACCATCAAAAAATTCAATTAGATATCCATTAGAAATCGAAATTTCAGTTCGAAAACTTAAAGTGGCTGTATCTCCTAAACTAAGCGTCCTAGAGGGAAATGGGCCTTAATTCGTGACACCACCAAAAAATTCAAAATTTCATTGAAAGTCCATTAGAAATCGAAATTTCAGTTGGAAAACTTAAAATGGCTGTATCTCCTTAACTAAGCGTCCTAGAGGGAAATGGGCCTTAATTCGTGACACCATCAAAAAATTCAAAATTTCATTGAAAGTCCATTAGAAATCGAAATTTCAGTTGGAAAACTTAAGATAGCTGTATCTCCTTAACTATGCGTCCTAGAGGGAAATGGGCCTTAATTCGTGACACCATCAAAAAATTCAATATTTCATTGAAAGTCCATTAGAAATCGAAATTTCAGTTGGAAAACTTAAAATGGCTGTATCTCCTTAACTATGCGTCCTAGAGGGAAACGGGCCTTAATTCGTGACGCAATCAAAAAATTAAAAATTTCATTGGATATCCATTAGAAATCGAAATTTCAGTTGGAAAACTTAAAATGGCTGTATCTCCTTAACTAAGCGTCCAAGAGGGAAATGGGCCTTAATTCGTGACACCTTCAAAAAATTCAAAATTTCATTGGATATCCATTAGAAATCGAAATTTCAGTTGAAAAACTTAAAATGGCTGTATCTCCTTAACTAAGCGTCCTAGAGGGAAATGGGCCTTAATTCGTGACACCACCAAAAAAATTCAAAATTTCATTGAATGTCCATTAGAAATCGAAATTTCAGTTGGAAAACTTAAAATGGCTGTATCTCCTTAACTAAGCGTCCTAGAGGGAAATGGGCCTTAATTCGTGACACCATCAAAAAATTCAAAATTTCATTGAATGTCCATTAGAAATCGAAATTTCAGTTGGAAAACTTAAAATGGCTGTATCTCCTTAACTAAGCGTCCTAGAGGGAAATGGGCCTTAATTCGTGACACCATCAAAAAATTCAAAATTTCATTGAAAGTCCATTAGAAATCGAAATTTCACTTGGAAAACTTAAAATGGCTGTATCTCCTAAACTAAGCGTCCTAGAGGGAAATGGGCCTTAATTCGTGACACCACCAAAAAAATTCAAAATTTCATTGAAAGTCCATTAGAAATCGAAATTTCAGTTGGAAAACTTAAAATGGCTGTATCTCCTTAACTAAGCGTCCTAGAGGGAAATGGGTCTTAATTCGTGACACCATCAAAAAATTCAAAATTTCATTGAAAGTCCATTAGAAATCGAAATTTCAGTTGGAAAACTTAAAATGGCTGTATCTCCTTAACTAAGCGTCCTAGAGGGAAATGGGCCTTAATTCGTGACACCATCAAAAAATTCAAAATTTCATTGAAAGTCCATTAGAAATCGAAATTTCAGTTGGAAAACTTAAAATGGCTGTATCTCCTTAACGTCCTAGAGGGAAATGGGCCTTAATTCGTGACACCATCAAAAAATTCAAAATTTCATTGAAAGTCCATTAGAAATCGAAATTTCAGTTGGAAAACTTAAAATGGCTGTATCTCCTTAACTAAGCGTCCTAGAGAGAAATGGGCCTTAATTCGTGACACCATCAAAAAATTCAAAATTTCATTGAAAGTCCATTAGAAATCGAAATTTCAGTTGGAAAACTTAAAATGGCTGTATCTCCTTAACTAAGCGTCCTAGAGGGAAATGGGTCTTAATTCGTGACACCATCAAAAAATTCAAAACTTCATTGAAAGTCCATTAGAAATCGAAATTTCAGTTGGAAAACTTAAAATAGCTGTATCTCCTTAACTAAGCGTCCTAGAGGGAAATGGGCCTTAATTCGTGACACCATTAAAAAATTCGAAATTTCATTGAAAGTCCATTAGAAATCGAAATTTCAGTTGGAAAATTTAAATTGGCTGTATCTCCTTAACTAAGCGTCCTAGAGGGAAATGGGCCTTAATTCGTGACACCACCAAAAAATTCAAAATTTCAGTGGATATCCATTAGAAATCGAAATTTCAGTTCGAAAACTTAAAATAGCTGTATCTCCTAAACTAAGCGTCCTAGAGGGAAATGGGCCTTAATTCGTGACACCATCAAAAAATTCAAAATTTCATTGAAAGTCCATTAGAAATCGAAATTTCAGTTCGAAAACTTAAAATGGCTGTATCTCCTAAACTAAGCGTCCTAGAGGGAAATGGGCCTTAATTCGTGACACCACCAAAAAATTCAAAATTTCCTTGGATATCCATTAGAATTCGAAATTTCAGTTGGAAAACTTAAAATAACTGTATCTCCTTAACTAAGCGTCCTAGAGGGAAATGGGCCTTAATTCGTGACACCATCAACAAATTCAGAATTTCATTGGATATCCATTAGAAATCGAAATTTCAGTTCGAAAACTTAAAGTGGCTGTATCTCCTAAACTAAGCGTCCTAGAGGGAAATGGGCCTTAATTCGTGACACCATCAAAAAATTCAAAATTTCATTGAAAGTCCATTAGAAATCGAAATTTCAGTTGGAAAACTTAAAATGGCTGTATCTCCTAAACTATGCGTCCTAGAGGGAAATGGGCCTTAATTCGTGACACCATCAAAAAATTCAAAATTTCTTTGGATATCCATTAGAAATCGAAATTTCAGTTGGAAAACTTGAAATGGCTGTATCTCCTAAACTATGCGTCCTAGAGGGAAATAGGCCTTAATTCGTGACACCATCAACAAATTCAGAATTTCATTGGATATCCATTAGAAATCGAAATTTCAGTTGGAAAACTTAAAATGGCTGTATCTTCTAAACTATGCGTCCTAGAGGGAAACGGGCCTTAATTCGTGACACCATCAAAAAAATTCAAAATTTCATTGAAAGTCCATTAGAAATCGAAATTTCAGTTGGAAAACTTAAAATGGCTGTATCTCCTAAACTATGCGTCCTAGAGGGAAATGGGCCTTAATTCGTGACACCATCAAAAAATTCAAAATTTCTTTGGATATCCATTAGAAATCGAAATTTCAGTTGGAAAACTTAAAATGGCTGTATCTCCTAAACTATGCGTCCTAGAGGGAAATGGGCCTTAATTCGTGACACCATCAACAAATTCAGAATTTCATTGGATATCCATTAGAAATCGAAATTTCAGTTGGAAAACTTAAAATGGCTGTATCTTCTAAACTATGCGTCCTAGAGGGAAACGGGCCTTAATTCGTGACACCATCAAAAAATTAAAAATTTCATTGAAAGTCCATTAGAAATCGAAATTTCAGTTGGAAAACTTAAAATGGCTGTATCTCCTTAACTATGCGTCCTAGAGGGAAATGGGCCTTAATTCGTGACACCATCAAAAAATTCAAAATTTCATTGAAAGTCCATTAGAAATCGAAATTTCAGTTGGAAAACTTAAAATGGCTGTATCTCCTAAACTATGCGTCCTAGAGGGAAATGGGCCTTAATTCGTGACACCATCAAAAAATTCAAAATTTCTTTGGATATCCATTAGAAATCGAAATTTCAGTTGGAAAACTTAAAATGGCTGTATCTCCTTAACTATGCGTCCTAGAGGGAAATGGGCCTTAATTCGTGACACCATCAACAAATTCAGAATTTCATTGGATATCCATTAGAAATCGAAATTTCAGTTGGAAAACTTAAAATGGCTGTATCTTCTAAACTATGCGTCCTAGAGGGAAACGGGCCTTAATTCGTGACACCATCAAAAAATTAAAAATTTCATTGGATATCCATTAGAAATCGAAATTTCAGTTGGAAAACTTAAAATGGCTGTATCTCCTTAACTAAGCATCCTAGAGGGAAATGGGTCTTAATTCGTGACACCATCAAAAAATTCAAAATTTCATTGAAAGTCCATTAGAAATCGAAATTTCAGTTGGAAAACTTAAAATGGCTGTATCTCCTTAACTAAGCGTCCTAGAGGGAAATGGGCCTTAATTCGTGACACCACCAAAAAAATTCAAAATTTCATTGAATGTCCATTAGAAATCGAAATTTCAGTTGGAAAACTTAAAATGGCTGTATCTCCTTAACTAAGCGTCCTAGAGGGAAATGGGCCTTAATTCGTGACACCATCAAAAAATTCAAAATTTCATTGAATGTCCATTAGAAATCGAAATTTCAGTTGGAAAACTTAAAATGGCTGTATCTCCTTAACTAAGCGTCCTAGAGGGAAATGGGCCTTAATTCGTGACACCATCAAAAAATTCAAAATTTCATTGAAAGTCCATTAGAAATCGAAATTTCAGTTCGAAAACTTAAAATAGCTGTATCTCCTAAACTAAGCGTCCTAGAGGGAAATGGGCCTTAATTCGTGACACCATCAAAAAATTCAAAATTTCATTGAAAGTCCATTAGAAATCGAAATTTCAGTTGGAAAACTTAAAATGGCTGTATCTCCTTAACTAAGCGTCTTAGAGGGAAATGGGCCTTAATTCGTGACACCATCAAAAAATTCAAAATTTCATTGGATATCCATTAGAAATCGAAATTTCAGTTCGAAAACTTAAAGTGGCTGTATCTCCTAAACTAAGCGTCCTAGAGGGAAATGGGCCTTAATTCGTGACACCACCAATAAATTCAAAATTTCCTTGGATATCTATTAGAATTCGAAATTTCAGTTGGAAAACTTAAAATAACTGTATCTCCTTAACTAAGCGTCCTAGAGGGAAATGGGCCTTAATTCGTGACACCATCAACAAATTCAGAATTTCATTGGATATCCATTAAAAATCGAAATTTCAGTTGGAAAACTTAAAATGGCTGTATCTCCTAAACTAAGCGTCCTAGAGGGAAATGGGCCTTAATTTGTGACACCACCAAAAAATTCAAAATTTTATTGGATATCCATTAGAAATCGAAATTTCAGTTCGAAAACTTAAAATGGCTGTATCTCCTTAACTAAGCGTCCTAGAGGGAAATGGGCCTTAATTCGTGACACCATCAAAAAATTCAATTAGATATCCATTAGAAATCGAAATTTCAGTTCGAAAACTTAAAGTGGCTGTATCTCCTAAACTAAGCGTCCTAGAGGGAAATGGGCCTTAATTCGTGACACCACCAAAAAATTCAAAATTTCATTGGATATCCATTAGAAATCGAAATTTCAGTTGGAAAACTTAAAATGGCTGTATCTCCTTAACTAAGCGTCCTAGAGGGAAATGGGCCTTAATTCGTGACACCATCAACAAATTCAGAATTTCATTGGATATCCATTAGAAATCGAAATTTCAGTTGGAAAACTTAAAATGGCTGTATCTCCTTAACTAAGCGTCCTAGAGGGAAATGGGCCTTAATTCGTGACACCACCAAAAAATTCAAAATTTCATTGGATATCCATTAGAAATCGAAATTTCAGTTGGAAAACTTAAAATGGCTGTATCTCCTTAACTAAGCGTCCTAGAGGGAAATGGGCCTTAATTCGTGACACCATCAAAAAATTCAAAATTTCATTGAAAGTCCATTAGAAATCGAAATTTCAGTTGGAAAACTTAAAATGGCTGTATCTCCTTAACTAAGCGTCCTAGAGGGAAATGGGCCTTAATTAGTGACACCATCAAAAAATTCAAAATTTCGTTGAAAGTCCATTAGAAATCGAAATTTCAGTTGGAAAACTTAAAATGGCTGTATCTCCTAAACTAAGCGTCCTAGAGGGAAATGGGCCTTAATTCGTGACACCATCAAAAAATTCAAAATTTCATTGAAAGTCCGTTAGAAATCGAAATTTCAGTTGGAAAACTTAAAATGGCTGTATCTCCTAAACTAAGCGTCCTAGAGGGAAATGGGCCTTAATTCGTGACACCACCAAAAAAATTCAAAATTTCATTGAAAGTCCATTAGAAATCGAAATTTCAGTTGGAAAACTTAAAATGGCTGTATCTCCTTAACTAAGCGTCCTAGAGGGAAATGGGTCTTAATTCGTGACACCATCAAAAAATTCAAAATTTCATTGAAAGTCCATTAGAAATCGAAATTTCAGTTGGAAAACTTAAAATGGCTGTATCTCCTTAACTAAGCGTCCTAGAGGGAAATGGGCCTTAATTCGTGACACCATCAAAAAATTCAAAATTTCATTGAAAGTCCATTAGAAATCGAAATTTCAGTTGGAAAACTTAAAATGGCTGTATCACCTTAACTATGCGTCCTAGAGGGAAATGGGCCTTAAGTCGTGACACCATCAAAAAATTCAAAATTTCATTGAAAGTCCATTAGAAATCGAAATTTCAGTTGGAAAACTTAAAATGGCTGTATCTCCTTAACTAAGCGTCCTAGAGGGAAATGGGTCTTAATTCGTGACACCATCAAAAAATTCAAAATTTCATTGGATATCCATTAGAAATCGAAATTTCAGTTGGAAAACTTAAAATGGCTGTATCTCCTTAACTAAGCGTCCTAGAGGGAAATGGGCCTTAATTCGTGACACCATCAAAAAATTCAAAATTTCATTGAAAGTCCATTAGAAATCGAAATTTCAGTTGGAAAACTTAAATTGGCTGTATCTCCTTAACTAAGCGTCCTAGAGGGAAATGGGCCTTAATTCGTAACACCACCAAAAAATTCAAAATTTCAGTGGATATCCATTAGAAATCGAAATTTCAGTTCGAAAACTTAAAATGGCTGTATCTCCTAAACTAAGCGTCCTAGAGGGAAATGGGCCTTAATTCGTGACACCACCAAAAAATTCAACATTTTATTGGATATCCATTAGAAATCGAAATTTCAGTTCGAAAACTTAAAATGGCTGTATCTCCTTAACTAAGCGTCCTAGAGGGAAATGGGCCTTAATTCATGACACCATCAAAAAAATTCAATTAGATATCCATTAGAAATCGAAATTTCAGTTCGAAAACTTAAAATGGCTGTATCTCCTAAACTAAGCGTCCTAGAGGGAAATGGGCCTTAATTCGTGACACCATCAAAAAATTCAAAATTTCATTGAAAGTCCATTAGAAATCGAAATTTCAGTTGGAAAACTTAAAATGGCTGTATCTCCTTAACTAAGCGTCTTAGAGGGAAATGGGCCTTAATTCGTGACACCATCAAAAAATTCAAAATTTCATTGGATATCCATTAGAAATCGAAATTTCAGTTCGAAAACTTAAAGTGGCTGTATCTCCTAAACTAAGCGTCCTAGAGGGAAATGGGCCTTAATTCGTGACACCACCAAAAAATTCAAAATTTCCTTGGATATCCATTAGAATTCGAAATTTCAGTTGGAAAACTTAAAATAACTGTATCTCCTTAACTAAGCGTCCTAGAGGGAAATGGGCCTTAATTCGTGACACCATCAACAAATTCAGAATTTCATTGGATATCCATTAAAAATCGAAATTTCAGTTGGAAAACTTAAAATGGCTGTATCTCCTAAACTAAGCGTCCTAGAGGGAAATGGGCCTTAATTCGTGACACCACCAAAAAATTCAACATTTTATTGGATATCCATTAGAAATCGAAATTTCAGTTCGAAAACTTAAAATGGCTGTATCTCCTTAACTAAGCGTCCTAGAGGGAAATGGGCCTTAATTCATGACACCATCAAAAAATTCAATTAGATATCCATTAGAAATCGAAATTTCAGTTCGAAAACTTAAAGTGGCTGTATCTCCTAAACTAAGCGTCCTAGAGGGAAATGGGCCTTAATTCGTGACACCACCAAAAAATTCAAAATTTCCTTGGATATCCATTAGAATTCGAAATATCAGTTGGAAAACTTAAAATAACTGTATCTCCTTAACTAAGCGTCCTAGAGGGAAATGGGCCTTAATTCGTGACACCATCAACAAATTCAGAATTTCATTGGATATCCATTAGAAATCGAAATTTCAGTTGGAAAACTTAAAATGGCTGTATCTCCTAAACTATGCGTCCTAGAGGGAAATGGGCCTTAATTCGTGACACCATCAAAAAATTCAAAATTTCGTTGAAAGTCCATTAGAAATTGAAATTTCAGTTGGAAAACTTAAAATGGCTGTATCTCCTTAACTAAGCGTCCTAGAGGGAAATGGGCCTTAATTCGTGACACCACCAAAAATTTCATTGAAAGTCCATTAGAAATCGAAATTTCAGTTGGAAAACTTAAAATGGCTGTATCTCCTTAACTAAGCGTCCTAGAGGGAAATGGGCCTTAATTCGTGACACCACCAAAAATTTCATTGAAAGTCCATTAGAAATTGAAATTTCAGTTGGAAAACTTAAAATGGCTGTATCTCCTTAACTATGCGTCCTAGAGGGAAATGGGCCTTAATTCGTGACACCATCAAAAAATTCAAAATTTCGTTGAAAGTCCATTAGAAATCGAAATTTCAGTTGGAAAACTTAAAATGGCTGTATCTCCTAAACTATGCGTTCTAGAGGGAAATGGGCCTTAATTCGTGACACCATCAAAAAATTCAAAATTTCATTGAAAGTCCATAAGAAATCGAAATTTCAGTTGGAAAATTTAAAATGGCTGTATCTCCTAAACTATGCGTCCTAGAGGGAAATGGGCCTTAATTCGTGACACCACCAAAAATTTCATTGAAAGTCCATTAGAAATCGAAATTTCAGTTGGAAAACTTAAAATGGCTGTATCTCCTAAACTATGCGTCCTAGAGGGAAATGGGCCTTAATTCGTGACACCATCAAAAAATTCAAAATTTCATTGAAAGTCCATTAGAAATCGAAATTTCAGTTGGAAAACTTAAAATGGCTGTATCTCCTAAACTATGCGTTCTAGAGTGAAATGGGCCTTAATTCGTGACACCACCAAAAATTTCATTGAAAGTCCATTAGAAATTGAAATGTCAGTTGGAAAACTTAAAATGGGTGTATCTCCTAAACCATGCGGGAAATGGGCCTTAATTCGTGACACCATCAAAAAATTCAAAATTTCATTGAAAGTCCATAAGAAATCGAAATTTCAGTTGGAAACTTAAAATGGCTGTATCTCCTTAACTATGCGTCCTACAGGGAAATGGGCCTTAATTCGTGACACCATCAAAAAATTCAAAATTTCGTTGAAAGTCCATTAGAAATCGAAATTTCAGTTGGAAAACTTAAAATGGGTGTATCTCCTAAACCATGCGTCCTAGAGGGAAATGGGCCTTAATTCGTGACACCATCAAAAAATTCAAAATTTCATTGAAAGTCCACAAGAAATCGAAATTTCAGTTGGAAAACTTAAAATGGCTGTATCTCCTTAACTAAGCGTCCTAGAGGGAAATGGGCCTTAATTCGTGACACCATCAAAAACTCAAAATTTCATTGAAAGTCCATTAGAAATCGAAATTTCAGATGGAAAACTTAAAATGGGTGTATCTCCTAAACCATGCGTCCTAGAGGGAAATGGGCCTTAATTCGTGACACCATCAAAAAATTCAAAATTTCATTGAAAATCCATTAGAAATCGAAATTTCAGTTGGAAAACTTAAAATGGGTGTATCTCCTAAACCATGCGTCCTAGAGGGAAATGGGCCTTAATTCGTGACACCATCAAAAAATTCAAAATTTCATTGGATATCCATTAGAAATCGAAATTTCAGTTGGAAAACTTAAAATGGCTGTATCTCCTAAACTATGCGTCCTAGAGGGAAATGGGCCTTAATTCGTGACACCATCAAAAAATTCAAAATATCATTGACAGTCCATTAGAAATCGAAATTTCAGTTGGAAAACTTAAAATGGCTGTATCTCCTTAACTAAGCGTCCTAGAGGGAAATGGGCCTTAATTCGTGACACCATCAAAAAATTCAAAATTTCATTGAAAGTCCATTAGAAATCGAAATTTCAGTTGGAAAACTTAAAATGGCTGTATCTCCTAAACTATGCGTCCTAGAGGGAAATGGGCCTTAATTCGTGACACCACCAAAAATTTCATTGAAAGTCCATTAGAAATCGAAATTTCAGTTGGAAAACTTAAAATGGCTGTATCTCCTTAACTAAGCGTCCTAGAGAGAAATGGGCCTTAATTCGTGACACCATCAAAAAATTCAAAATTTCATTGAAAGTCCATTAGAAATCGAAATTTCAGTTGGAAAACTTAAAATGGCTGTATCTCCTAAACCATGCGTCCTAGAGGGAAATGGGCCTTAATTCGTGACACCATCAAAAAATTCAAAATTTCATTGGATATCCATTAGAAATCGAAATTTCAGTTGGAAAACTTAAAATGGCTGTATCTCCTAAACTATGCGTCCTAGAGGGAAATGGGCCTTAATTCGTGACACCATCAAAAAATTCAAAATTTCATTGGATATCCATTAGAAATCGAAATTTCAGTTGGAAAACTTAAAATGGCTGTATCTCCTTAACTATGCGTCCTACAGGGAAATGGGCCTTAATTCGTGACACCATCAAGAAATTCAAGATTTCGTTGAAAGTCCATTAGAAATCGAAATTTCAATTGGAAAACTTAAAATGGCTGTACCTCCTTAACTAAGCGTCCTAGAGGGAAATGGGCCTTAATTCGTGACACCATCAAAAAATTCAAAATTTCAGTTGGAAAACTTAAAATGGCTGTATCTCCTTAACTATGCGTCCTACAGGGAAATGGGCCTTAATTCGTGACACCATCAAGAAATTCAAGATTTCGTTGAAAGTCCATTAGAAATCGAAATTTCAGATGGAAAACTTAAAATGGGTGTATCTCCTATACCATGCGTCCTAGAGGGAAATGGGCCTTAATTCGTGACACCATCAAAAAATTCAAAATTTCATACAAAGTCCATAAGAAATCGAAATTTCAGTTAAGGAGATACAGTTAAAATGGCTGTATCTCCTTAACTAAGCGTCCTAGAGGGAAATGGGCCTTAATTCGTGACACCATCAAAAACTCAAAATTTCATTGAAAGTCCATTAGAAATCGAAATTTCAGATGGAAAACTTAAAATGGGTGTATCTCCTAAACCATGCGTCCTAGAGGGAAATGGGCCTTAATTCGTGACACCATCAGAAAATTAAAAATTTCATTGACAGTCCATTAGAAATCGAAATTTCAGTTGGAAAACTTAAAATGGCTGTATCTCCTTAACTAAGCGTCCTAGAGGGAAATGGGCCTTAATTCGTGACACCATCAAAAAATTCAAAATTTCATTGAAAGTCCATTAGAAATCGAAATTTCAGATGGAAAACTTAAAATGGGTGTATCTCCTAAACTATGCGTCCTAGAGGGAAATGGGTCTTAATTCGTGACACCATCAAAAAATTCAAAATTTCATTGAAAGTCCATTAGAAATCGAAATTTCAGATGGAAAACTTAAAATGGGTGTATCTCCTATACCATGCGTCCTAGAGGGAAATGGGCCTTAATTCGTGACACCATCAAAAAATTCAAAATTTCATACAAAGTCCATAAGAAATCGAAATTTCAGTTGGAAAACTTAAAATGGCTGTATCTCCTTAACTAAGCGTCCTAGAGGGAAATGGGCCTTAATTCGTGACACCATCAAAAACTCAAAATTTCATTGAAAGTCCATTAGAAATCGAAATTTCAGATGGAAAACTTAAAATGGGTGTATCTCCTAAACCATGCGTCCTAGAGGGAAATGGGCCTTAATTCGTGACACCATCAGAAAATTCAAAATTTCATTGAAAGTCCATTAGAAATCGAAATTTCAGTTCGAAAACTTAAAATGGCTGTATCTCCTAAACTAAGCGTCCTAGAGGGAAATGGGCCTTAATTCGTGACACCACCGAAAAATTCAAAATTTCAGTGGATATCCATTAGAAATCGAAATTTCAGTTCGAAAACTTAAAATGGTTGTATCTCCTAAACTAAGCGTCCTAGAGGGAAATGGGCCTTAATTCGTGACACCATCAAAAAATTCGTGACACCATCAAAAAATTCAAAATTTCATTGAAAGTCCATTAGAAATCGAAATTTCCGTTGGAAAACTTAAAATGGCTGTATCTCCTAAACTAAGCGTCCTAGAGGGAAATGGGCCTTAATTAGTGACACCACCAAAAATTTCATTGAAAGTCCATTAGAAATCGAAATTTCAGTTGGAAAACTGTATCTCCTTAACTAAGCGTCCTAGAGGGAAATGGGTCTTAATTCGTGACACCATCAAAAAATTCAAAATTTCATTGAAAGTCCATTAGAAATCGAAATTTCAGTTGGAAAACTTAAAATGGCTGTATCTCCTTAACTAAGCGTCCTAGAGGGAAATGGGTCTTAATTCGTGACACCATCAAAAAATTCAAAATTTCATTGAAAGTCCATTAGAAATCGAAATTTCAGTTGGAAAACTTAAAATGGCTGTATCTCCTTAACTAAGCGTCCTAGAGGGAAATGGGCCTTAATTCGTGACACCATCAAAAAATTCAAAATTTCATTGAAAGTCCATTAGAAATCGAAATTTCAGTTGGAAAACTTAAAATGGCTGTATCTCCTAAACTAAGCGTCCTAGAGGGAAATGGGCCTTAATTCGTGACACCACCAAAAAAATTCAAAATTTCATTGAAAGTCCATTAGAAATCGAAATTTCAGTTGGAAAACTTAAAATGGCTGTATCTCCTAAACTAAGCGTCCTAGAGGGAAATGGGCCTTAATTCGTGACACCATCAAAAAATTCAGAACTTCATTGGATATCCATTAGAAATCGAAATTTCAGTTAAAAGACTTAAAATGGCTGTATCTCCTTAACTAAGCGTCCTAGAGGGAAATGGGCCTTAATTCGTGACATCATCAAAAAAATCAAAATTTCATTGAAAGTCCATTAGAAATCGAAATTTCAGTTGTAAAACTTAAAATGGCTGTATCTCCTTAACTAAGCGTCCTAGAGGGAAATGGGCCTTAATTCGTGACACCATCAAAAAATTCAGAACTTCATTGGATATCCATTAGAAATCGAAATTTCAGTTGAAAGACTTAAAATGGCTGTATCTCCTTAACTAAGCGTCCTAGAGGGAAATGGGCCTTAATTCGTGACACCACCAAAAATTTCATTGAAAGTCCATTAGAAATCGAAATTTCAGTTGGAAAACTTAAAATGGCTGTATCTCCTTAACTAAGCGTCCTAGAGGGAAATGGGCCTTAATTCGTGACACCATCAAAAAATTAAAAATTTCATTGAAAGTCCATTAGAAATCGAAATTTCAGTTGGAAAACTTAAAATGGCTGTATCTCCTAAACTAAGCGTCCTAGAGGGAAATGGGCCTTAATTCGTGACACCACCAAAAATTTCATTGAAAGTCCATTAGAAATCGAAATTTCAGTTGGAAAACTTAAAATGGCTGTATCTCCTTAACTAAGCGTCCTAGAGGGAAATGGGCCTTAATTCGTGACACCATCAAAAAATTCAAAATTTCATTGGATATCCATTAGAAATCGAAATTTCAGTTCGAAAACTTAAAATGGCTGTATCTCCTAAACTAAGCATCCTAGAGGGAAATGGGCCTTAATTCGTGACACCACCAAAAAATTCAAAATTTCATTGGATATCCATTAGAAATCGAAATTTCAGTTGGAAAACTTAAAATGGCTGTATCTCCTTAACCAAGCGTCCTAGAGGGAAATGGGCCTTAATTCGTGACACCATCAAAAAATTCAAAATTTCATTGGATATCCATTAGAAATCGAAATTTCAGTTCGAAAACTTAAAATGGCTGTATCTCCTAAACTAAGCGTCCTAGAGGGAAATGGGCCTTAATTCGTGACACCACCAAAAAATTCAAAATTTCCTTGGATATTCATTAGAATTCGAAATTTCAGTTGGAAAACTTAAAATAACTGTATCTCCTTAACTAAGCGTCCTAGAGGGAAATGGGCCTTAATTCGTGACACCACCAAAAAATTCAAAATTTCATTGAAATTCCATTAGAAATCGAAATTTCAGTTGGAAAACTTAAAATGGCTGTATCTCCTTAACTAAGCGTCCTAGAGGGAAATGGGCCTTAATTCGTGACACCATCAAAAAATTCAAAATTTCATTGAAAGTCCATTAGAAATCGAAATTTCAGTTCGAAAACTTAAAATGGCTGTATCTCTTAAACTAAGCGTCCTAGAGGGAAATGGGCCTTAATTCGTGACACCACCAAAAAATTCAAAATTTCAGTGGATATCCATTAGAAATCGAAATTTCAGTTCGAAAACTTAAAATGGCTGTATCTCCTAAACTAAGCGTCCTAGAGGGAAATGGGCCTTAATTCGTGACACAATCAAAAAATTAAAAATTTCATTGAAAGTCCATTAGACATCGAAATTTCAGTTGGAAAACTTAAAATGGCTGTATCTCCTAAACTATGCGTCCTAGAGGGAAATGGGCCTTAATTCGTGACACCATCAAAAAATTCAAAATTTCATTGAAAGTCCATTAGAAATTGAAATTTCAGTTCGAAAACTTAAAATGGCTGTATCTCCTAAACTAAGCGTCCTAGAGGGAAATGGGCCTTAATTCGTGACACCACCAAAAAATTCAAAATTTCCTTGGATATCCATTAGAAATCGAAATTTCAGTTGGAAAACTTAAAATGGCTGTATCTCCTTAACTAAGCGTCCTAGAGGGAAATGGGCTTTAATTCGTGACACCATCAAAAAATTCAAAATTTCATTGAAAGTCCATTAGAAATCGAAATTTCAGTTGGAAAACTTAAAATGGCTGTATCTCCTTAACTAAGCGTCCTAGAGGGAAATGGGCCTTAATTCGTGACACCATCAAAAAATTCAAAATTTCATTGAAAGTCCATTAGAAATCGAAATTTCAGTTGGAAAACTTAAAATGGCTGTATCTCCTTAACTAAGCGTCCTAGAGGGAAATGGGCCTTAATTCGTGACACCATCAAAAAATTCAAGATTTCATTGAAAGTCCATTAGAAATCGAAATTTCAGTTGGAAAACTTAAATTGGCTGTATCTCCTTAACTAAGCGTCCTAGAGGGAAATGGGCCTTAATTCGTGACACCATCAAAAAATTCAAAATTTCATTGAAAGTCCATTAGAAATCGAAATTTCAGATGGAAAACTTAAAATGACTGTATCTCCTTAACTAAGCGTCCTGGAGGGAAATGGGCCTTAATTCGTGACACCACCAAAAAATTCAAAATTTCATTGAAAGTCCATTAGAAATCGAAATTTCAGTTGGAAAACTTAAAATGGCTGTATCTCCTAAACTATGCGTCCTAGAGGGAAATGGGCCTTAATTCGTGACACCATCAAAAAATTCAAAATTTCATTGAAAGTCCATTAGAAATTGAAATTTCAGTTGGAAAACTTAAAATGGCTGTATCTCCTAAACTAAGCGTCCTAGAGGGAAATGGGCCTTAATTCGTGACACCACCAAAAAATTCAAAATTTCCTTGGATATCCATTAGAAATCGAAATTTCAGTTCGAAAACTTAAAATAGCTGTATCTCCTAAACTAAGCGTCCTAGAGGGAAATGGGCCTTAATTCGTGACACCACCGAAAAATTCAAAATTTCAGTGGATATCCATTAGAAATCGAAATTTCAGTTCGAAAACTTAAAATGGCTGTATCTCCTAAACTAAGCGTCCTAGAGGGAAATGGGCCTTAATTCGTGACACCACCAAAAATTTCATTGAAAGTCCATTAGAAATCGAAAATTCAGTTGGAAAACTTAAAATGGCTGTATCTCCTTAACTAAGCGTCCTAGAGGGAAATGGGCCTTAATTCGTGACACCATCAAAAAATTCAAAATTTCATTGAAAGTCCATTAGAAATCGAAATTTCAGTTGGAAAACTTAAAATGGCTGTATCTCCTTAACTAAGCGTCCTAGAGGGAAATGGGCCTTAATTCGTGACACCATCAAAAATTTCATTGAAACTCCATTAGAAATCGAAATTTCAGTTGGAAAACTTAAAATGGCTGTATCTCCTTAACTAAGCGTCCTAGAGGGAAATGGGCCTTAATTCGTGACACCATCAAAAAATTCAAAATTTCATTGAAAGTCCATTAGAAATCGAAATTTCAGTTGGAAAACTTAAATTGGCTGTATCTCCTTAACTAAGCGTCCTAGAGGGAAATGGGCCTTAATTCGTGACACCACCGAAAATTTCATTGAAAGTCCATTAGAAATCGAAATTTCAGTTGGAAAACTTAAAATGGCTGTATCTCCTTAACTAAGCGTCCTAGAGGGAAATGGGCCTTAATTCGTGACACCATCAAAAAATTCAAAATTTCATTGAAAGTCCATTAGAAATCGAAATTTCAGTTCGAAAACTTAAATTGGCTGTATCTCCTTAACTAAGCGTCCTAGAGGGAAATGGGCCTTAATTCGTGACACCACCAAAAAATTCAAAATTTCATTGAAAGTCCATTAGAAATCGAAATTTCAGTTGGAAAACTTAAAATGACTGTATCTCCTTAACTAAGCGTCCTAGAGGGAAATGGGCCTTAATTCGTGACACCACCGAAAATTTCATTGAAAGTCCATTAGAAATCGAAATTTCAGTTGGAAAACTTAAAATGGCTGTTTCTCCTTAACTAAGCGTCCTAGAGGGAAATGGGCCTTAATTCGTGACACCATCAAAAAATTCAAAATTTCATTGGATATCCATTAGAAATCGAAATTTCAGTTGGAAACTTAAAATGGCTGTATCTCCTAAACTAAGCGTCCTAGAGGGAAATGGGCCTTAATTCGTGACACCATCAAAAAATTCAAAATTTCATTGAAAGTCCATTAGAAATCGAAATTTCAGTTGGAAAACTTAAAATGGCTGTATCTCCTTAACTAAGCGTCCTAGAGGGAAATGGGCCTTAATTCGTGACACCATCAAAAAATTCAAAATTTCATTGAAAGTCCATTAGAAATCGAAATTTCAGTTGGAAAACTTAAAATGGCTGTATCTCCTTAACTAAGCGTCCTAGAGGGAAATGGGCCTTAATTCGTGACACCATCAAAAAATTCAAAATTTCATTGAAAGTCCATTAGAAATCGAAATTTCAGTTGGAAAACTTAAATTGGCTGTATCTCCTTAACTAAGCGTCCTAGAGGGAAATGGGCCTTAATTCGTGACACCATCAAAAAATTCAAAATTTCATTGAAAGTCCATTAGAAATCGAAATTTCAGGTGGAAAACTTAAAATGACTGTATCTCCTTAACTAAGCGTCCTAGAGGGAAATGGGCCTTAATTCGTGACACCATCAAAAAATTCAAAATTTCATTGAAAGTCCATTAGAAATCGAAATTTCAGTTGGAAAACTTAAAATGGCTGTATCTCCTTAACTAAGCGTCCTAGAGGGAAATGGGCCTTAATTCGTGACACCATCAAAAAATTCAAAATTTCATTGGATATCCATTAGAAATCGAAATTTCAGTTCGAAAACTTAAAATGGCTGTATCTCCTTAACTAAGCGTCCTAGAGGGAAATGAGCATTAATTCGTGACACCATCAAAAATTCAAAATTTCATTGAAAGTCCATTAGAAATCGAAATTTCAGTTGGAAAACTTAAAATGGCTGTATCTCCTAAACTAAGCGTCCTAGAGGGAAATGGGCCTTAATTCGTGACACCACCAAAAAATTCAAAATTTCATTGAAAGTCCATTAGAAATCGAAATTTCAGTTGGAAAACTTAAAATGGCTGTATCTCCTTAACTAAGCGTCCTAGAGGGAAATGGGCCTTAATTCGTGACACCATCAAAAAATTCAAAATTTCATTGAAAGTCCATTAGAAATCGAAATTTCAGTTGGAAAACTTAAAATGGCTGTATCTCCTTAACTAAGCGTCCTAGAGAGAAATGGGCCTTAATTCGTGACACCATCAAAAAATTCAAAATTTCATTGAAAGTTCATTAGAAATCGAAATTTCAGTTGGAAAACTTAAAATGGCTGTATCTCCTTAACTAAGCGTCCTAGAGGGAAATGGGCCTTAATTCGTGACACCATCAAAAATTTCATTGAAACTCCATTAGAAATCGAAATTTCAGTTGGAAAACTTAAAATGGCTGTATCTCCTTAACTAAGCGTCCTAGAGGGAAATGGGCCTTAATTCGTGACACCATCAAAAAATTCAAAATTTCATTGAAAGTCCATTAGAAATCGAAATTTCAGTTGGAAAACTTAAATTGGCTGTATCTCCTTAACTAAGCGTCCTAGAGGGAAATGGGCCTTAATTCGTGACACCACCGAAAATTTCATTGAAAGTCCATTAGAAATCGAAATTTCAGTTGGAAAACTTAAAATGGCTGTATCTCCTTAACTAAGCGTCCTAGAGGGAAATGGGCCTTAATTCGTGACACCATCAAAAAATTCAAAATTTCATTGAAAGTCCATTAGAAATCGAAATTTCAGTTCGAAAACTTAAATTGGCTGTATCTCCTTAACTAAGCGTCCTAGAGGGAAATGGGCCTTAATTCGTGACACCACCAAAAAATTCAAAATTTCATTGAAAGTCCATTAGAAATCGAAATTTCAGTTGGAAAACTTAAAATGACTGTATCTCCTTAACTAAGCGTCCTAGAGGGAAATGGGCCTTAATTCGTGACACCACCGAAAATTTCATTGAAAGTCCATTAGAAATCGAAATTTCAGTTGGAAAACTTAAAATGGCTGTATCTCCTTAACTAAGCGTCCTAGAGGGAAATGGGCCTTAATTCGTGACACCATCAAAAAATTCAAAATTTCATTGGATATCCATTAGAAATCGAAATTTCAGTTCGAAAACTTAAAATGGCTGTATCTCCTAAACTAAGCGTCCTAGAGGGAAATGGGCCTTAATTCGTGACACCACCAAAAATTTCATTGAAAGTCCATTAGAAATCGAAATTTCAGTTGGAAAACTTAAAATGGCTGTATCTCCTTAACTAAGCGTCCTAGAGGGAAATGGGCCTTAATTCGTGACACCATCAAAAAATTCAAAATTTCATTGGATATCCATTAGAAATCGAAATTTCAGTTCGAAAACTTAAAATGGCTGTATCTCCTTAACCAAGCGTCCTAGAGGGAAATGGGCCTTAATTCGTGACACCATCAAAAAATTCAAAATTTCATTGGATATCCATTAGAAATCGAAATTTCAGTTCGAAAACTTAAAATGGCTGTATCTCCTAAACTAAGCGTCCTAGAGGGAAATGGGCCTTAATTCGTGACACCACCAAAAAATTCAAAATTTCCTTGGATATTCATTAGAATTCGAAATTTCAGTTGGAAAACTTAAAATAACTGTATCTCCTTAACTAAGCGTCCTAGAGGGAAATGGGCCTTAATTCGTGACACCACCAAAAAATTCAAAATTTCATTGAAAGTCCATTAGAAATCGAAATTTCAGTTGGAAAACTTAAAATGGCTGTATCTCCTTAACTAAGCGTCCTAGAGGGAAATGGGCCTTAATTCGTGACACCATCAAAAAATTCAAAATTTCATTGAAAGTCCACTAGAAATCGAAATTTCAGTTCGAAAACTTAAAATGGCTGTATCTCTTAAACTAAGCGTCCTAGAGGGAAATGGGCCTTAATTCGTGACACCACCAAAAAATTCAAAATTTCATTGGATATCCATTAGAAATCGAAATTTCAGTTCGAAAACTTAAAATAGCTGTATCTCCTAAACTAAGCGTCCTAGAGGGAAATGGGCCTTAATTCGTGACACCATCAAAAAATTCAAAATTTCATTGAAAGTCCATTAGAAATCGAAATTTCAGTTGGAAAACTTAAATTGGCTGTATCTCCTTAACTAAGTGTCCTAGAGGGAAATGGGCCTTAATTCGTGACACCACCGAAAATTTCATTGAAAGTCCATTAGAAATCGAAATTTCAGTTGGAAAACTTAAAATAGCTGTATCTCCTAAACTAAGCGTCCTAGAGGGAAATGGGCCTTAATTCGTGACACCATCAAAAAATTCAAAATTTCATTGAAAGTCCATTAGAAATCGAAATTTCAGTTGGAAAACTTAAATTGGCTGTATCTCCTTAACTAAGCGTCCTAGAGGGAAATGGGCCTTAATTCGTGACACCACCAAAAAATTCAAAATTTCATTGAAAGTCCATTAGAAATCGAAATTTCAGTTGGAAAACTTAAAATGACTGTATCTCCTTAACTAAGCGTCCTAGAGGGAAATGGGCATTAATTCGTGACACCATCAAAAATTCAAAATTTCATTGAAAGTCCATTAGAAATCGAAATTTCAGTTGGAAAACTTAAAATGGCTGTATCTCCTAAACTAAGCGTCCTAGAGGGAAATGGGCCTTAATTCGTGACACAACCAAAAATTTCATTGAAAGTCAATTAGAAATCGAAATTTCAGTTGGAAAACTTAAAATGGCTGTATCTCCTTAACTAAGCGTCCTAGAGGGAAATGGGCCTTAATTCGTGACACCATCAAAAAACTCAAAATTTCCTTGGATATCCATTAGAAATCGAAATTTCAGTTCGAAAACTTAAAATGGCTGTATCTCCTAAACTAAGCGTCCTAGAGGGAAATGGGCCTTAATTCGTGACACCACCAAAAATTTCATTGAAAGTCCATTAGAAATCGAAATTTCAGTTGGAAAACTTAAAATGGCTGTATCTCCTTAACTAAGCGTCCTAGAGGGAAATGGGCCTTAATTCGCCTTAACCATCAAAAAATTCAAAATTTCATTGGATATCCATTAGAAATCGGAATTTCAGTTGGAAAACTTAAAATGGCTGTATCTCCTAAACTAAGCGTCCTAGAGGGAAATGGGCCTTAATTCGTGACACCACCAAAAAATTCAAAATTTCATTGAAAGTCCATTAGAAATCGAAATTTCAGTTGGAAAACTTAAAATGGCTGTATCTCCTTAACTAAGCGTCCTAGAGGGAAATGGGCCTTAATTCGTGACACCATCAAAAAATTCAAAATTTCATTGAAAGTCCATTAGAAATCGAAATTTCAGTTCGAAAACTTAAAATGGCTGTATCTCTTAAACTAAGCGTCCTAGAGGGAAATGGGCCTTAATTCGTGACACCACCAAAAAATTCAAAATTTCATTGGATATCCATTAGAAATCGAAATTTCAGTTCGAAAACTTAAAATAGCTGTATCTCCTAAACTAAGCGTCCTAGAGGGAAATGGGCCTTAATTCGTGACACCATCAAAAAATTCAAAATTTCATTGAAAGTCCATTAGAAATCGAAATTTCAGTTCGAAAACTTAAAATGGCTGTATCTCTTAAACTAAGCGTCCTAGAGGGAAATGGGCCTTAATTCGTGACACCACCGAAAATTTCATTGAAAGTCCATTAGAAATCGAAATTTCAGTTGGAAAACTTAAAATGGCTGTATCTCCTTAACTAAGCGTCCTAGAGGGAAATGGGCCTTAATTCGTGACACCATCAAAAAATTCAAAATTTCATTGAAAGTCCATTAGAAATCGAAATTTCAGTTGGAAAACTTAAAATAACTGTATCTCCTTAACTAAGCGTCCTAGAGGGAAATGGGCCTTAATTCGTGACACCACCAAAAAATTCAAAATTTCATTGAAAGTCCATTAGAAATCGAAATTTCAGTTGGAAAACTTAAAATGGCTGTATCTCCTTAACTAAGCGTCCTAGAGGGAAATGGGCCTTAATTCGTGACACCATCAAAAAATTCAAAATTTCATTGAAAGTCCATTAGAAATCAAAATTTCAGTTCGAAAACTTAAAATGGCTGTATCTCTTAAACTAAGCGTCCTAGAGGGAAATGGGCCTTAATTCGTGACACCATCAAAAAATTCAAAATTTCATTGGATATCCATTAGAAATCGAAATTTCAGTTCGAAAACTTAAAATAGCAGTATCTCCTAAACTAAGCGTCCTAGAGGGAAATGGGCCTTAATTCGTGACACCATCAAAAAATTCAAAATTTCATTGAAAGTCCATTAGAAATCGAAATTTCAGTTGGAAAACTTAGAAATTAGTTAGAAATCGAAATTTCAGTTCGAAAACTTAAAATGGCTGTATCTCTTAAACTAAGCGTCCTAGAGGGAAATGGGCCTTAATTCGTGACACCACCAAAAAATTCAAAATTTCATTGGATATCCATTAGAAATCGAAATTTCAGTTCGAAAACTTAAAAAAGCTGTATCTCCTAAACTAAGCGTCCTAGAGGGAAATGGGCCTTAATTCGTGACACCATCAAAAAATTCAAAATTTCATTGAAAGTCCATTAGAAATCGAAATTTCAGTTCGAAAACTTAAAATGGCTGTATCTCTTAAACTAAGCGTCCTAGAGGGAAATGGGCCTTAATTCGTGACACCACCGAAAATTTCATTGAAAGTCCATTAGAAATCGAAATTTCAGTTGGAAAACTTAAAATGGCTGTATCTCCTTAACTAAGCGTCCTAGAGGGAAATGGGCCTTAATTCGTGACACCATCAAAAAATTCAAAATTTCATTGAAAGGCCATTAGAAATCGAAATTTCAGTTGGAAAACTTAAAATGGCTGTATCTCCTTAACTAAGCGTCCTAGAGGGATATGGGCCTTAATTCGTGACACCACCAAAAAATTCAAAATTTCATTGAAAGTCCATTAGAAATCGAAATTTCAGTTGGAAAACTTAAAATGGCTGTATCTCCTTAACTAAGCGTCCTAGAGGGAAATGGGCCTTAATTCGTGACACCATCAAAAAATTCAAAATTTCATTGAAAGTCCATTAGAAATCAAAATTTCAGTTCGAAAACTTAAAATGGCTGTATCTCTTAAACTAAGCGTCCTAGAGGGAAATGGGCCTTAATTCGTGACACCATCAAAAAATTCAAAATTTCATTGGATATCCATTAGAAATCGAAATTTCAGTTCGAAAACTTAAAATAGCTGTATCTCCTAAACTAAGCGTCCTAGAGGGAAATGGGCCTTAATTCGTGACACCATCAAAAAATTCAAAATTTCATTGAAAGTCCATTAGAAATCGAAATTTCAGTTGGAAAACTTAAATTGGCTGTATCTCCTTAACTAAGCGTCCTAGAGGGAAATGGGCCTTAATTCGTGACACCACCGAAAATTTCATTGAAAGTCCATTAGAAATCGAAATTTCAGTTGGAAAACTTAAAATGGCTGTATCTCCTTAACTAAGCGTCCTAGAGGGAAATGGGCCTTAATTCGTGACACCATCAAAAAATTCAAAATTTCATTGAAAGTCCATTAGAAATCGAAATTTCAGTTGGAAAACTTAAATTGGCTGTATCTCCTTAACTAAGCGTCCTAGAGGGAAATGGGCCTTAATTCGTGACACCACCAAAAAATTCAAAATTTCATTGAAAGTCCATTAGAAATCGAAATTTCAGTTGGAAAACTTAAAATGACTGTATCTCCTTAACTATGCGTCCTAGAGGGAAATGGGCATTAATTCGTGACACCATCAAAAATTCAAAATTTCATTGAAAGTCCATTAGAAATCGAAATTTCAGTTGGAAAACTTAAAATGGCTGTATCTCCTAAACTAAGCGTCCTAAAGGGAAATGGGCCTTAATTCGTGACACCATCAAAAAATTCAAAATTTCATTGAAAGTCCATTAGAAATCGAAATTTCAGTTCGAAAACTTAAAATGGCTGTATCTCCTAAACTAAGCGTCCTAGAGGGAAATGGGCCTTAATTCGTGACACCATCAAAAATTTCATTGAAACTCCATTAGAAATCGAAATTTCAGTTGGAAAACTTAAAATGGCTGTATCTCCTTAACTAAGCGTCCTAGAGGGAAATGGGCCTTAATTCGTGACACCATCAAAAAATTCAAAATTTCATTGAAAGTTCATTAGAAATCGAAATTTCAGTTGGAAAACTTAAAATGGCTGTATCTCCTTAACTAAGCGTCCTAGAGGGAAATGGGCCTTAATTCGTGACACCATCAAAAATTTCATTGAAACTCCATTAGAAATCGAAATTTCAGTTGGAAAACTTAAAATGGCTGTATCTCCTTAACTAAGCGTCCTAGAGGGAAATGGGCCTTAATTCGTGACACCATCAAAAAATTCAAAATTTCATTGAAAGTCCATTAGAAATCGAAATTTCAGTTCGAAAACTTAAAATGGCTGTATCTCTTAAACTAAGCGTCCTAGAGGGAAATGGGCCTTAATTCGTGACACCATTAAAAAATTCAAAATTTCATTGGATATCCATTAGAAATCGAAATTTCAGTTGGAAAACTTAAAATGGCTGTATCTCCTTAACTAAGCGTCCTAGAGGGAAATGGGCCTTAATTCGTGACACCATCAAAAAATTCAAAATTTCATTGAAAGTCCATTAGAAATCGAAGTTTCAGTTGGAAAACTTAAATTGGCTGTATCTCCTTAACTAAGCGTCCTAGAGGGAAATGGGCCTTAATTCGTGACACCATCAAAAATTCAAAATTTCATTGAAAGTCCACTAGAAATCGAAATTTCAGTTGGAAAATTTAAAATGGCTGTATCTCCTTAACTAAGCGTCCTAGAGGGAAATGGGCCTTAATTCGTGACACCATCAAAAATTCAAAATTTCATTGGATATCCATTAGAAATCGAAATTTCAGTTGGAAAACTTAAAATGGCTGTATCTCCTAAACTAAGCGTCCTAGAGGGAAATGGGCCTTAATTCGTGACACCATCAAAAAATTCAAAATTTCATTGAAAGTCCATTAGAAATCGAAATTTCAGTTGGAAAACTTAAAATGGCTGTATCTCCTTAACTAAGCGTCCTAGAGGGAAATGGGCCTTAATTCGTGACACCATCAAAAATTCAAAATTTCATTGAAAGTCCATTAGAAATCGAAATTTCAGTTGGAAAACTTAAAATGGCTGTATCTCCTAAACTACGCGTCCTAGAGGGAAATGGGCCTTAATTCGTGACACCACCAAAAAATTCAAAATTTAATTGAAAGTCCATTAGAAATCGAAATTTCAGTTGGAAAACTTAAAATGGCTGTATCTCCTTAACTAAGCGTCCTAGAGGGAAATGGGCCTTAATTCGTGACACCATCAAAAAATTCAAAATTTCATTGAAAGTCCATTAGACATCGAAATTTCAGTTGGAAAACTTAAAATGGCTGTATCTCCTTAACTAAGCGTCCTAGAGGGAAATGGGCCTTAATTCGTGACACCATCAAAAAACTCAAAATTTCATTGGAAAACTTAAAATGGCTGTATCTCCTAAACTAAGCGTCCTAGAGGGAAATGGGCCTTAATTCGTGACACCACCAAAAAATTCAAAATTTCATTGGATATCCATTAGAAATCGAAATTTCAGTTGGAAAACTTACATTGGCTGTATCTCCTTAACTAAGCGTCCTAGAGGGAAATGGGCCTTAATTCGTGACACCATCAAAAAATTCAAAATTTCATTGAAAGTCCATTAGAAATCGAAATTTCAGTTGGAAAACTTAAAATAGCTATATCTCCTTAACTAAGCGTCCTAGAGGGAAATGGGCCTTAAATTCAAAATTTCCTTGGATATCCATTAGAAATCGAAATTTCAGTTGGAAAACTTAAAATGGCTGTATCTCCTTAACTAAGCGTCCTAGAGGGAAATGGGCCTTAATTCGTGATACCATCAAAAAACTCAAAATTTCATTGGATATCCATTAGAAATCGAAATTTCAGTTCGAAAACTTAAAATGGCTGTATCTCCTAAACTAAGCGTCCTAGAGGGAAATGGGCCTTAATTCGTGACGCCACCAAAAAATTCAAAATTTCCTTGGATATCCATTAGAATTCGAAATTTCAGTTGGAAAACTTAAAATGGCTGTATCTCCTAAACTAAGCGTCCTAGAGGGAAATGGGCCTTAATTCGTGACACCACCAAAAATTTCATTGAAAGTCCATTAGAAATCGAAATTTCAGTTGGAAAACTTAAAATGGCTGTATCTCCTTAACTAAGCGTCCTAGAGGGAAATGGGCCTTAATTCGTGACACCACCAAAAAATTCAAAATTTCATTGAAAGTCCATTAGAAATCGAAATTTCAGTTGGAAAACTTAAAATGGCTGTATCTCCTAAACTAAGCGTCCTAGAGGGAAATGGGCCTTAATTCGTGACACCACCAAAAAATTCAAAATTTCAGTGGATATCCATTAGAAATCGAAATTTCAGTTGGAAAACTTAAAATGGCTGTATCTCCTAAACTAAGCGTCCTAGAGGGAAATGGGCCTTAATTCGTGACACCACCAAAAATTTCATTGAAAGTCCATTAGAAATCGAAATTTCAGTTGGAAAACTTAAAATGGCTGTATCTCCTTAACTAAGCGTCCTAGAGGGAAATGGGCCTTAATTCGTGATACCATCAAAAAACTCAAAATTTCATTGAAAGTCCATTAGAAATCGAAATTTCAGTTGGAAAACTTAAAATGGCTGTATCTCCTTAACTAAGCGTCCTAGAGGGAAATGGGCCTTAATTCGTGACACCACCAAAAAATTCAAAATTCAGTGGATATCCATTAGAAATCGAAATTTCTGTTCGAAAACTTAAAATGGCTGTATCTCCTAAACTAAGCGTCCTAGAGGGAAATGGGCCTTAATTCGTGACACCATCAAAAAATTCAAAATTTCATTGAAAGTCCATTAGAAATCGAAATTTCAGTTGGAAAACTTAAAATGGCTGTATCTCCTAAACTAAGCGTCCTAGAGGGAAATGGGCCTTAATTCGTGACACCATCAAAAAATTCAAAATTTCATTGAATGTCCATTAGAAATCGAAATTTCAGTTGGAAAACTTAAAGTGGCTGTATCTCCTTAACTAAGCGTCCTAGAGGGAAATGGGCTTTAATTCGTGACACCACCAAAAAATTCAAAATTTCCTTGGATATCCATTAGAAATCGAAATTTCAGTTCGAAAACTTAAAATAGCTGTATCTCCTAAACTAAGCGTCCTAGAGGGAAATGGGCCTTAATTCGTGACACCACCAAAAAATTCAAAATTTCAGTGGATATCCATTAGAAATCGAAATTTCTGTTCGAAAACTTAAAATGGCTGTATCTCCTAAACTAAGCGTCCTAGAGGGAAATGGGCCTTAATTCGTGACACCACCAAAAAATTCAAAATTTCATTGAAAGTCCATTAGAAATCGAAATTTCAGTTGGAAAACTTAAAATGGCTGTATCTCCTAAACTAAGCGTCTTAGAGGGAAATGGGCCTTAATTCGTGACACCATCAAAAAATTCAAAATTTCATTGAAAGTCCATTAGAAATCGAAATTTCAGTTGGAAAACTTAAAATGGCTGTATCTCCAAAACTAAGCGTCCTAGAGGGAAATGGGCCTTAATTCGTGACACCACCAAAAATTTCATTGAAAGTCCATTAGAAATCGAAATTTCAGTTGGAAAACTTAAAATGGCTGTATCTCCTTAACTAAGCGTTCTAGAGGGAAATGGGCCTTAATTCGTGATACCATCAAAAAACTCAAAATTTCATTGGATATCCATTAGAAATCGAAATTTCAGTTCGAAAACTTAAAGTGGCTGTATCTCCTTAACTAAGCGTCCTAGAGGGAAATGGGCCTTAATTCGTGACACCACCAAAAAATTCAAAATTTCCTTGGATATCCATTAGAAATCGAAATTTCAGTTCGAAAACTTAAAATAGCTGTATCTCCTAAACTAAGCGTCCTAGAGGGAAATGGGCCTTAATTCGTGACACCACCAAAAAATTCAAAATTTCATTGGATATCCATTAGAAATCGAAATTTCAGTTGGAAAACTTAAAATGGCTGTATCTCCTAAACTATGCGTCCTAGAGGGAAATGGGCCTTAATTCGTGACACCACCAAAAAATTCAAAATTTCATTGAAAGTCCATTAGAAATCGAAATTTCAGTTGGAAAACTTAAAATGGCTGTATCTCCTAAACTAAGCGTCCTAGAGGGAAATGGGCCTTAATTCGTGACACCACCAAAAATTTCATTGAAAGTCCATTAGAAATCGAAATTTCAGTTGGAAAACTTAAAATGGCTGTATCTCCTTAACTAAGCGTCCTAGAGGGAAATGGGCCTTAATTCGTGATACCATCAAAAAACTCAAAATTTCATTGGATATCCATTAGAAATCGAAATTTCAGTTCGAAAACTTAAAGTGGCTGTATCTCCTTAACTAAGCGTCCTAGAGGGAAATGGGCCTTAATTCGAGACACCACCAAAAAATTCAAAATTTCCTTGGATATCCATTAGAAATCGAAATTTCAGTTCGAAAACTTAAAATAGCTGTATCTCCTAAACTAAGCGTCCTAGAGGGAAATGGGCCTTAATTCGTGACACCACCAAAAAATTCAAAATTTCAGTGGATATCCATTAGAAATCGAAATTTCAGTTGGAAAACTTAAAATGGCTGTATCTC
This sequence comes from Stomoxys calcitrans, assembly GCF_963082655.1. Classification (NCBI taxonomy): domain Eukaryota; kingdom Metazoa; phylum Arthropoda; class Insecta; order Diptera; family Muscidae; genus Stomoxys; species Stomoxys calcitrans. The sequence goes on along the minus strand of NC_081552.1, from coordinate 236,244,905 downwards.
CTAAACTAAGCGTCCTAGAGGGAAATGGGCCTTAATTCGTGACACCATCAAAAAATTCAAAATTTCATTGAAAGTCCATTAGAAATCGAAATTTCAGTTGGAAAACTTAAAATAGCTGTATCTCCTAAACTAAGCGTCCTAGAGGGAAATGGGCCTTAATTCGTGACACCACCAAAAAATTCAAAATTTCATTTGATATCCATTAGAAATCGAAATTTCAGTTCGAAAACTTAAAATGGCTGTATCTCCTTAACTAAGCGTTCTAGAGGGAAATGGGCCTTAATTCGTGACACCACCAAAAATTTCATTGAAAGTCCATTAGAAATCGAAATTTCAGTTGGAAAACTTAAAATAACTGTATCTCCTTAACAATGCGTCCTAGAGGGAAATGGGCCTTAATTCGTGACACCATCAAAAAGTTCAAAATTTCGTTGGATATCCATTAGAAATCGAAATTTCAGTTGGAAAACTTAAGATGGCTGTATCTCCTAAACTAAGCGTCCTAGAGGGAAATGGGCCTCAATTCGTGACACCATCAAAAAATTCAAAATTTTTTTGGATATCCATTAGAAATCGAAATTTCAGTTGGAAAACTTAAAATGGCTGTATCTCCTAAACTATGCGTCCTAGAGGGAAATGGGCCTTAATTCGTGACACCATCAAAAATTTCATTGAAACTCCATTAGAAATCGAAATTTCAGTTGAAAAACTTAAAATGGCTGTATCTCCTTAACTAAGCGTCCTAGAGGGAAATGGGCCTTAATTCGTGACACCATCAAAAAATTCAAAATTTCATTGGATATCCATTAGAAATCGAAATTTCAGTTGGAAAACTTAAAATGGCTGTATCTCCTAAACTATGCGTCCTAGAGGGAAATGGGCCTTAATTCGTGACACCACCAAAAAATTCAAAATTTCATTGAAAGTCCATTAGAAATCGAAATTTCAGTTGGAAAACTTGAAATGGCTGTATCTCCTAAACTATGCGTCCTAGAGGGAAATGGGCCTTAATTCGTGACACCATCAAAAATTTCATTGAAACTCCATTAGAAATCGAAATTTCAGTTGGAAAACTTAAAATGGCTGTATCTTCTAAACTAAGCGTCCTAGAGGGGAACGGGCCCTAATTCGTGACACCATCAAAAAATTCAAAATTTCATTGGATATCCATTAGAAATCGAAATTTCAGTTGGAAAACTTAAAATGGCTGTATCTCCTTAACTAAGCGTCCTAGAGGGAAATGGGCCTTAATTAGTGACACCATCAAAAAATTCAAAATTTCATTGAAAGTCCATTAGAAATCGAAATTTCAGTTGGAAAACTTAAAATGGCTGTATCTCCTAAACTATGCGTCCTAGAGGGAAATGGGCCTTAATTCGTGACACCATCAAAAAATTCAAAATATCATTGAAAGTCCATTAGAAATCGAAATTTCAGTTGGAAAACTTAAAATGGCTGTATCTCCTTAACTATGCGTCCTAGAGGCAAATGGGCCTTAATTCGTGACACCATCAAAAAGTTCAAAATTTCATTGAAAGTCCATTAGAAATCGAAATTTCAGTTGGAAAACTTAAAATGGCTGTATCTCCTTAACTAAGCGTCCTAGAGGGAAATGGGCCTTAATTCGAAATGTCATTGAAAGTCCATTAGAAATCGAAATTTCAGGTGGAAAACTTAAAATGGCTGTATCTCCTAAACTAAGCGTCCTAGAGGGAAATGGGCCTTAATTCGTGACACCATCAAAAAATTCAAAATTTCATTGAAAGTCCATTAGAAATCGAAATTTCAGTTCGAAAACTTAAAATGGCTGTATCTCTTAAACTAAGCGTCCTAGAGGGAAATGGGCCTTAATTCGTGACACCACCAACAAATTCAAAATTTCATTGGATATCCATTAGAAATCGAAATTTCAGTTCGAAAACTTAAAATAGCTGTATCTCCTAAACTAAGCGTCCTAGAGGGAAATAGGCCTTAATTCGTAACACCACCAAAAAATTCAAAATTTCAGTGGATATCCATTAGAAATCGAAATTTCAGTTCGAAAACTTAAAATGGCTGTATCTCCTAAACTAAGCGTCCTAGAGGGAAATGGGCTTTAATTCGTGACACCATCAAAAAATTCAAAATTTCATTGAAAGTCCATTAGAAATCGAAATTTCAGTTCGAAAACTTAAAATGGCTGTATCTCTTAAACTAAGCGTCCTAGAGGGAAATGGGCCTTAATTCGTGACACCATCAAAAAATTCAAAATGTCATTGAAAGTCCATTAGAAATCGAAATTTCAGGTGGAAAACTTAAAATGGCTGTATCTCCTAAACTAAGCGTCCTAGAGGGAAATGGGCCTTAATTCGTGACACCATCAAAAAATTCAAAATTTCATTGAAAGTCCATTAGAAATCGAAATTTCAGTTCGAAAACTTAAAATGGCTGTATCTCTTAAACTAAGCGTCCTAGAGGGAAATGGGCCTTAATTCGTAACACCACCAAAAAATTCAAAATTTCAGTGGATATCCATTAGAAATCGAAATTTCAGTTGGAAAACTTAAAATGGCTGTATCTCCTTAACTAAGCGTCCTAGAGGGAAATGGGCCTTAATTCGTGACACCATCAAAAAATTCAAAATTTCCTTGGATATCCATTAGAAATCGAAATTTCAGTTGGAAAACTTAAAATAACTGTATCTCCTTAACTAAGCGTCCTAGAGGGAAATGGGCCTTAATTCGTGACACCATCAACAAATTCAGAATTTCATTGGATATCCATTAGAAATCGAAATTTCAGTTCGAAAACTTAAAATGGCTGTATCTCCTAAACTAAGCGTCCTAGAGGGAAATGGGCCTTAATACGTAACACCACCAAAAAATTCAAAATTTCAGTGGATATCCATTAGAAATCGAAATTTCAGTTCGAAAACTTAAAATGGCTGTATCTCCTAAACTAAGCGTCCTAGAGGGAAATGGGCCTTAATTCGTGACACCATCAAAAAATTCAAAATTTCATTGGATATCCATTAGAAATCGAAATTTCAGTTCGAAAACTTAAAGTGGCTGTATCTCCTTAACTAAGCGTCCTAGAGGGAAATGGGCCTTAATTCGTGACACCACCAAAAAATTCAAAATTTCCTTGGATATCCATTAGAAATCGAAATTTCAGTTCGAAAACTTAAAATAGCTGTATCTCCTAAACTAAGCGTCCTAGAGGGAAATTGGCCTTAATTCGTGACACCACCAAAAAATTCAAAATTTCAGTGGATATCCATTAGAAATCGAAATTTCAGTTCGAAAAATTAAAATGGCTGTATCTCCTAAACTAAGCGTCCTAGAGGGAAATGGGCCTTAATTCGTGACACCACCAAAAATTTCATTGGATATCCATTAGAAATCGAAATTTCAGTTGGAAAACTTAAAATGGCTGTATCTCCTTAACTAAGCGTCCTAGAGGGAAATGGGCCTTAATTCGTGACACCATCAAAAAATTCAAAATTTCATTGGATATCCATTAGAAATCGAAATTTCAGTTCGAAAACTTAAAATGGCTGTATCTCCTAAATTAAGCGTCCTAGAGGGAAATGGGCCTTAATTCGTGACACCACCAAAAATTTCATTGAAAGTCCATTAGAAATCAAAATTTCAGTTGGAAAACTTAAAATGGCTGTATCTCCTTAACTAAGCGTCCTAGAGGGAAATGGGCCTTAATTCGTGACACCACCAAAAAATTCAAAATTTCATTGGATATCCATTAGAAATCGAAATTTCAGTTGGAAAACTTAAAATGGCTGTATCTCCTTAACTAAGCGTCCTAGAGGGAAATGGGCCTTAATTCGTGACACCATCAAAAAATTCAAAATTTCATTGGATATCCATTAGAAATCGAAATTTCAGTTGGAAAACTTAAGATGGCTGTATCTCCTAAACTAAGCGTCCTAGAGGGAAATGGGCCTTAATTCGTGACACCATCAAAAAATTCAAAATTTCATTGAAAGTCCATTAGAATTCGACATTTCAGTTGGAAAACTTAAAATAACTGTATCTCCTTAACTAAGCGTCCTAGAGGGAAATGGGCCTTAATTCGTGACACCATCAACAAATTCAGAATTTCATTGGATATCCATTAGAAATCGAAATTTCAGTTGGAAAACTTAAAATGGCTGTATCTCCTTAACTAAGCGTCCTAGAGGGAAATGGGCCTTAATTCGTGACACCATCAAAAAATTCAAAATTTCATTGGATATCCATTAGAAATCGAAATTTCAGTTGGAAAACTTAAAATGGCTGTATCTCCTAAACTAAGCGTCCTAGAGGGAAATGGGCCTTAATTCGTGACACCATCAAAAAATTCAAAATTTCATTGGATATCCATTAGAAATCGAAATTTCAGTTCGAAAACTTAAAATGGCTGTATCTCCTAAATTAAGCGTCCTAGAGGGAAATGGGCCTTAATTCGTGACACCACCAAAAAATTCAAAATTTCATTGGATATCCATTAGAAATCGAAATTTCAGTTGGAAAACTTAAAATGGCTGTATCTCCTTAACTAAGCGTCCTAGAGGGAAATGGGCCTTAATTCGTGACACCATCAAAAAATTCAAAATTTCATTGGATATCCATTAGAAATCGAAATTTCAGTTCGAAAACTTAAGATGGCTGTATCTCCTAAACTAAGCGTCCTAGAGGGAAATGGGCCTTAATTCGTGACACCATCAAAAAATTCAAAATTTCATTGAAAGTCCATTAGACATCGAAATTTCAGTTGGAAAACTTAAAATGGCTGTATCTCCTTAACTAAGCGTCCTAGAGGGAAATGGGCCTTAATTCGTGACACCATCAAAAAATTCAAAATTTCATTGGATATCCATTAGAAATCGAAATTTCAGTTCGAAAACTTAAAATGGCTGTATCTCCTAAACTAAGCGTCCTAGAGGGAAATGGGCCTTAATTCGTGACACCACCAAAAAATCAAAATTTCCTTGGATATCCATTAGAATTCGAAATTTCAGTTGGAAAACTTAAAATAACTGTATCTCCTTAACTAAGCGTCCTAGAGGGAAATGGGCCTTAATTCGTGACACCATCAACAAATTCAGAATTTCATTGGATATCCATTAGAAATCGAAATTTCAGTTGGAAAACTTAAAATGGCTGTATCTCCTAAACTAAGCGTCCTAGAGGGAAATGGGCCTTAATTCGTGACACCACCAAAAAATTCAAAATTTCATTGGATATCCATTAGAAATCGAAATTTCTGTTCGAAAACTTAAAATAGCTGTATCTCCTAAACTAAGCGTCCTAGAGGGAAATGGGCCTTAATTCGTGACACCACCAAAAAATTCAAAATTTCAGTGGATATCCATTAGAAATCGAAATTTCAGTTCGAAAACTTAAAATGGCTGTATCTCCTTAACTATGCGTCCTAGAGGCAAATGGGCCTTAATTCGTGACACCATCAAAAAATTCAAAATTTCATTGAAAGTCCATTAGAAATCGAAATTTCAGTTGGAAAACTTAAAATGGCTGTATCTCCTTAACTAAGCGTCCTAGAGGGAAATGGGCCTTAATTCGTGACACCATCAAAAAATTCAAAATGTCATTGAAAGTCCATTAGAAATCGAAATTTCAGGTGGAAAACTTAAAATGGCTGTATCTCCTTAACTAAGCGTCCTAGAGGGAAATGGGCCTTAATTCGTGACACCACCAAAAAATTCAAAATTTCATTGAAAGTCCATTAGAAATCGAAATTTCAGTTCGAAAACTTAAAATGGCTGTATCTCTTAAACTAAGCGTCCTAGAGGGAAATGGGCCTTAATTCGTGACACCACCAACAAATTCAAAATTTCATTGGATATCCATTAGAAATCGAAATTTCAGTTCGAAAACTTAAAATAGCTGTATCTCCTAAACTAAGCGTCCTAGAGGGAAATAGGCCTTAATTCGTAACACCACCAAAAAATTCAAAATTTCAGTGGATATCCATTAGAAATCGAAATTTCAGTTCGAAAACTTAAAATGGCTGTATCTCCTAAACTAAGCGTCCTAGAGGGAAATGGGCTTTAATTCGTGACACCATCAAAAAATTCAAAATTTCATTGAAAGTCCATTAGACATCGAAATTTCAGTTGGAAAACTTAAAATGGCTGTATCTCCTTAACTAAGCGTCCTAGAGGGAAATGGGCCTTAATTCGTGACACCATCAAAAAATTCAAAATTTCCTTGGATATCCATTAGAAATCGAAATTTCAGTTGGAAAACTTAAAATAACTGTATCTCCTTAACTAAGCGTCCTAGAGGGAAATGGGCCTTAATTCGTGACACCATCAACAAATTCAGAATTTCATTGGATATCCATTAGAAATCGAAATTTCAGTTCGAAAACTTAAAATGGCTGTATCTCCTAAACTAAGCGTCCTAGAGGGAAATGGGCCTTAATTCGTAACACCACCAAAAAATTCAAAATTTCAGTGGATATCCATTAGAAATCGAAATTTCAGTTCGAAAACTTAAAATGGCTGTATCTCCTAAACTAAGCGTCCTAGAGGGAAATGGGCCTTAATTCGTGACACCATCAAAAAATTCAAAATTTCATTGGATATCCATTAGAAATCGAAATTTCAGTTCGAAAACTTAAAGTGGCTGTATCTCCTTAACTAAGCGTCCTAGAGGGAAATGGGCCTTAATTCGTGACACCACCAAAAAATTCAAAATTTCCTTGGATATCCATTAGAAATCGAAATTTCAGTTCGAAAACTTAAAATAGCTGTATCTCCTAAACTAAGCGTCCTAGAGGGAAATTGGCCTTAATTCGTGACACCACCAAAAAATTCAAAATTTCAGTGGATATCCATTAGAAATCGAAATTTCAGTTCGAAAACTTAAAATGGCTGTATCTCCTAAACTAAGCGTCCTAGAGGGAAATGGGCCTTAATTCGTGACACCATCAAAAAATTCAAAATTTCCATTAGAAATCGAAATTTCAGTTGGAAAACTTAAATTGGCTGTATCTCCTTAACTAAGCGTCCTAGAGGGAAATGGGCCTTAATTCGTGACACCATCAAAAAATTCAAAATTTCATTGGATATCCATTAGAAATCGAAATTTCAGTTCGAAAACTTAAAATGGCTGTATCTCCTAAACTAAGCGTCCTAGAGGGAAATGGGCCTTAATTCGTGACACCACCAAAAAATTCAAAATTTCATTGGATATCCATTAGAAATCGAAATTTCAGTTGGAAAACTTAAAATAACTGTATCTCCTTAACTAAGCGTCCTAGAGGGAAATGGGCCTTAATTCGTGACACCATCAACAAATTCAGAATTTCATTGGATATCCATTAGAAATCGAAATTTCAGTTGGAAAACTTAAAATGGCTGTATCTCCTTAACTAAGCGTCCTAGAGGGAAATGGGCCTTAATTCGTGACACCATCAAAAAATTCAAAATTTCATTGGATATCCATTAGAAATCGAAATTTCAGTTGGAAAACTTAAAATGGCTGTATCTCCTAAACTAAGCGTCCTAGAGGGAAATGGGCCTTAATTCGTGACACCATCAAAAAATTCAAAATTTCATTGGATATCCATTAGAAATCGAAATTTCAGTTCGAAAACTTAAAATGGCTGTATCTCCTAAACTAAGCGTCCTAGAGGGAAATGGGCCTTAATTCGTGACACCACCAAAAAATTCAAAATTTCATTGGATATCCATTAGAAATCGAAATTTCAGTTGGAAAACTTAAAATGGCTGTATCTCCTTAACTAAGCGTCCTAGAGGGAAATGGGCCTTAATTCGTGACACCATCAAAAAATTCAAAATTTCATTGGATATCCATTAGAAATCGAAATTTCAGTTCGAAAACTTAAGATGGCTGTATCTCCTAAACTAAGCGTCCTAGAGGGAAATGGGCCTTAATTCGTGACACCATCAAAAAATTCAAAATTTCATTGAAAGTCCATTAGACATCGAAATTTCAGTTGGAAAACTTAAAATGGCTGTATCTCCTTAACTAAGCGTCCTAGAGGGAAATGGGCCTTAATTCGTGACACCATCAAAAAATTCAAAATTTCATTGGATATCCATTAGAAATCGAAATTTCAGTTCGAAAACTTAAGATGGCTGTATCTCCTAAACTAAGCGTCCTAGAGGGAAATGGGCCTTAATTCGTGACACCATCAAAAAATTCAAAATTTCATTGAAAGTCCATTAGACATCGAAATTTCAGTTGGAAAACTTAAAATGGCTGTATCTCCTAAACTAAGCGTCCTAGAGGGAAATGGGCCTTAATTCGTGACACCACCAAAAAATCAAAATTTCCTTGGATATCCATTAGAATTCGAAATTTCAGTTGGAAAACTTAAAATAACTGTATCTCCTTAACTAAGCGTCCTAGAGGGAAATGGGCCTTAATTCGTGACACCATCAACAAATTCAGAATTTCATTGGATATCCATTAGAAATCGAAATTTCAGTTGGAAAACTTAAAATGGCTGTATCTCCTAAACTAAGCGTCCTAGAGGGAAATGGGCCTTAATTCGTGACACCACCAAAAAATTCAAAATTTCATTGGATATCCATTAGAAATCGAAATTTCAGTTCGAAAACTTAAAATAGCTGTATCTCCTAAACTAAGCGTCCTAGAGGGAAATGGGCCTTAATTCGTGACACCACCAAAAAATTCAAAATTTCAGTGGATATCCATTAGAAATCGAAATTTCAGTTCGAAAACTTAAAATGGCTGTATCTCCTAAACTAAGCGTCCTAGAGGGAAATGGGCCTTAATTCGTGACACCATCAAAAAATTCAAAATATCATTGAAAGTCCATTAGAAATCGAAATTTCAGTTGGAAAACTTAAAATGGCTGTATCTCCTTAACTAAGCGTCCTAGAGGGAAATGGGCCTAATTTCGTGACACCATCAAAAAATTCAAAATTTCATTGAAAGTCCATTAGAACTCGAAATTTCAGTTGGAAAACTTAAAATAGCTGTATCTCCTTAACTATGCGTCCTAGAGGGAAATGGGCCTTAATTCGTGACACCACCAAAAAAATTCAAAATTTCATTGAATGTCCGTTAGAAATCGAAATTTCAGTTGGAAAACTTAAAATGGCTCTCCTTAATTAAGCGTCCTAGAGGGAAATGGGCCTTAATTCGTGACACCACCAAAAAATTCAAAATTTCATTGAAAGTCCATTAGAAATCGAAATTTCAGTTGGAAAACTTTAAATGGCTGTATCTCCTAAACTAAGCGTCCTAGAGGGAAATGGGCCTTAATTCGTGACACCACCAAAAAAATTCAAAATTTCATTGAAAGTCCATTAGAAATCGAAATTTCAGTTGGAAAACTTAAAATAGCTGTATCTCCTTAACTATGCGTCCTAGATGGAAATGGGCCTTAATTCGTGACACCATCAAAAAATTCAAAATTTCATTGAATGTCCGTTAGAAATCGAAATTTCAGTTGGAAAACTTAAAATGGCTCTCCTTAATTAAGCGTCCTAGAGGGAAATGGGCCTTAATTCGTGACACCACCAAAAAATTCAAAATTTCATTGAAAGTCCATTAGAAATCGCAATTTCAGTTGGAAAACTTAAGATGGCTGTATCTCCTAAACTAAGCGTCCTAGAGGGAAATGGGCCTTAATTCGTGACACCACCAAAAAATTCAAAACTTCATTGGATATCCATTAGAAATCGAAATTTCAGTTGGAAAACTTAAAATGGCTGTATCTTCTTAACTAGAGGGAAATGGGCCTTAATTCGTGACACCATCAAAAAATTCAAAATTTCATTGGATATCCATTAGAAATTGAAATTTCAGTTCGAAAACTTAAAATGGCTGTATCTCCTAAACTAAGCGTCCTAGAGGGAAATGGGCCTTAATTCGTGACACCACCAAAAATTTCATTGAAAGTCCATTAGAAATCGAAAATTCAGTTGGAAAACTTAAAATGGCTGTATCTCCTTAACTAAGCGTCCTAGAGGGAAATGGGCCTTAATTCGTGACACCATCAAAAAATTCAAAATTTCATTGAAAGTCCATTAGAAATCGAAATTTCAGTTGGAAAACTTAAAATAACTGTATAAGCGTCCTAGAGGGAAATGGGCCTTAATTCGTGACACCTTCAAAAAATTCAAAATTTCCTTGGATATCCATTAGAATTCGAAATTTCAGTTGGAAAACTTAAAATAACTGTATCTCCTTAACTAAGCGTCCTAGAGGGAAATGGGCCTTAATTCGTGACACCATCAACAAATTCAGAATTTCATTGGATATCCATTAGAAATCGAAATTTCAGTTCGAAAACTTAAAATGGCTGTATCTCCTAAACTAAGCGTCCTAGAGGGAAATGGGCCTTAATTCGTGACACCACCAAAAAATTCAAAATTTCCTTGGATATCCATTAGAAATCGAAATTTCAGTTCGAAAACTTAAAATAGCTGTATCTCCTAAACTAAGCGTCCTAGAGGGAAATGGGCCTTAATTCGTGACACCACCGAAAAATTCAAAATTTCAGTGGATATCCATTAGAAATCGAAATTTCAGTTGGAAAACTTAAAATGGCTGTATCTCCTAAACTAAGCGTCCTAGAGGGAAATGGGCCTTAATTCGTGACACCACCAAAAAATTCAAAATTTCATTGAAAGTCCATTAGAAATCGAAATTTCAGTTGGAAAACTTAAAATAACTGTATCTCCTTAACTAAGCGTCCTAGAGGGAAATGGGCCTTAATTCGTGACACCATCAAAAAATTCAAAATTTCATTGGATATCCATTAGAAATTGAAATTTCAGTTGGAAAACTTAAAATGGCTGTATCTCCTTAACTAAGCGTCCTAGAGGGAAATGGGCCTTAATTCGTGACACCATTAAAAAATTCAAAATTTCATTGAATGTCCATTAGAAATCGAAATTTCAGTTGGAAAACTTAAAATGGCTGTATCTCCTTAACTGAGCGTCCTAGAGGGAAATGGGCCTTAATTCGTGGCACCATTGAAAAATTCAAAATTTCATTGGATATCCATTAGAAATCGAAATTTCAGTTGGAAAACTTAAAATGGGTGTATCTCCTTAACTAAGCGTCCTAGAGGGAAATGGGCCTTAATTCGTGACACCATTAAAAAATTCAAAATTTCATTGAATGTCCATTAGAAATAGAAATTTCAGTTGGAAAGCTTAAAATGGCTGTATCTCCTTAACTAAGCGTCCTAGAGGAAAATGGGCCTTAATTCGTGACACTATCCAAAATTCAAAAGTCCATTAGAAATCGAAATTTCAGTTGGAAAACTTAAAATGGCTGTATCTCCTTAACTAAGCGTCCTAGAGGGAAATGGGCCTTAATTCGTGACACCACCAAAAATTTCATTGAAAGTCCATTAGAAATCGAAATTTCAGTTGGAAAACTTAAAATGGCTGTATCTCCTAAACTATGCGTCCTAGAGGGAAATGGGCTTTAATTCGTGACAACATCAAAAAATTCAAAATTTCATTGGATATCCATTAGAAATCGAAATTTCAGTTGGAAAACTTAAAATGGCTGTATCTCCTAAACTAAGCGTCCTAGAGGGAAATGGGCCTTAATTCGTGACACCATCAAAAAATTCAAAATTTCATTGAAAGTCCATTAGAAATCGAAATTTCAGTTGGAAAACTTAAAATGGCTGTATCTCCTTAACTAAGCGTCCTAGAGGGAAATGGGCCTTAATTCGTGACACCATCAAAAAATTCAATATTTTCATTGAAAGTCCATTGGAAATCGAAATTTCAGTTGGAAAACTTAAAATGGCTGTATCTTCTAAACTATGCGTCCTAGAGGGAAATGGGCCTTAATTCGTGACACCATCAAAAAATTCAAAATTTCGTTGAAAGTCCATTAGAAATCGAAATTTCAGTTGGAAAACTTAAAATGGCTGTATCTCCTTAACTAAGCGTCCTAGAGGGAAATGGGCCTTAATTCGTGACACCATCAAAAAATTCAATATTTTCATTGAAAGTCCATTGGAAATCGAAATTTCAGTTGGAAAACTTAAAATGGCTGTATCTCCTTAACTATGCGTCCTAGAGGGAAATGGGCCTTAATTCGTGACACCATCAAAAAATTCAAAATTTCGTTGAAAGTCCAATAGAAATTGAAATTTCAGTTGAAAAACTTAAAATGGCTGTATTTCCTTAACTAAGCGTCCTAGAGGGAAATGGGCCTTAATTCGTGACACCACCAAAAATTTCATTGAAAGTCCATTAGAAATCGAAATTTCAGTTGGAAAACTTAAAATGGCTGTATCTCCTTAACTAAGCGTCCTAGAGGGAAATGGGCCTTAATTCGTGACACCACCAAAAATTTCATTGGATATCCATTAGAAATTGAAATTTCAGTTGGAAAACTTAAAATGGCTGTATCTCCTTAACTATGCGTCATAGAGGGAAATGGGCCTTAATTCGTGACACCATCAAAAAATTCAAAATTTCGTTGAAAGTCCATTAGAAATCGAAATTTCAGTTGGAAAACTTAAAATGGGTGTATCTCCTAAACCATGCGTCCTAGAGGGAAATGGGCCTTAATTCGTGACACCATCAAAAAATTCAAAATTTCATTGAAAGTCCATAAGAAATCGAAATTTCAGTTGGAAAATTTAAAATGGCTGTATCTCCTTAACTAAGCGTCCTAGAGGGAAATGGGCCTTAATTCGTGACACCACCAAAAATTTCATTGGATATCCATTAGAAATTGAAATTTCAGTTGGAAAACTTAAAATGGCTGTATCTCCTTAACTATGCGTCATAGAGGGAAATGGGCCTTAATTCGTGACACCATCAAAAAATTCAAAATTTCGTTGAAAGTCCATTAGAAATCGAAATTTCAGTTGGAAAACTTAAAATGGGTGTATCTCCTAAACCATGCGTCCTAGAGGGAAATGGGCCTTAATTCGTGACACCATCAAAAAATTCAAAATTTCATTGAAAGTCCATAAGAAATCGAAATTTCAGTTGGAAAATTTAAAATGGCTGTATCTCCTTAACTAAGCGTCCTAGAGGGAAATGGGCCTTAATTCGTGACACCACCAAAAATTTCATTGAAAGTCCATTAGAAATTGAAATGTCAGTTGGAAAACTTAAAATGGGTGTATCTCCTAAACCATGCGGGAAATGGGCCTTAATTCGTGACACCATCAAAAAATTCAAAATTTCATTGAAAGTCCATTAGAAATCGAAATTTCAGTTGGAAACTTAAAATGGCTGTATCTCCTTAACTATGCGTCCTACAGGGAAATGGGCCTTAATTCGTGACACCATCAAAAAATTCAAAATTTCGTTGAAAGTCCATTAGAAATCGAAATTTATGTTGGAAAACTTAAAATGGGTGTATCTCCTAAACCATGCGTCCTAGAGGGAAATGGGCCTTAATTCGTGACACCATCAAAAAATTCAAAATTTCATTGAAAGTCCATAAGAAATCGAAATTTCAGTTGGAAAACTTAAAATTGCTGTATCTCCTTAACTAAGCGTCCTAGAGGGAAATGGGCCTTAATTCGTGACACCATCAAAAACTCAAAATTTCATTGAAAGTCCATTAGAAATCGAAATTTCAGATGGAAAACTTAAAATGGGTGTATCTCCTAAACCATGCGTCCTAGAGGGAAATGGGCCTTAATTCGTGACACCATCAAAAAATTCAAAATTTCATTGAAAATCCATTAGAAATCGAAATTTCAGTTGGAAAACTTAAAATGGCTGTATCTCCTAAACTATGCGTCCTAGAGGGAAATGGGCCTTAATTCGTGACACCATCAAAAAATTCAAAATATCATTGACAGTCCATTAGAAATCGAAATTTCAGTTGGAAAACTTAAAATGGCTGTATCTCCTTAACTAAGCGTCCTAGAGGGAAATGGGCCTTAATTCGTGACATCATCAAAAAAGTCAAAATTTCATTGAAAGTCCATTAGAAATCGAAATTTCAGTTGGAAAACTTAAAATGGCTGTATCTCCTAAACTATGCGACCTAGAGGGAAATGGGCCTTAATTCGTGACACCACCAAAAATTTCATTGAAAGTCCATTAGAAATCGAAATTTCAGTTGGAAAACTTAAAATGGCTGTATCTCCTTAACTAAGCGTCCTAGAGAGAAATGGGCCTTAATTCGTGACACCATCAAAAAATTCAAAATTTCATTGAAAGTCCATTAGAAATCGAAATTTCAGTTGGAAAACTTAAAATGGCTGTATCTCCTAAACCATGCGTCCTAGAGGGAAATGGGCCTTAATTCGTGACACCATCAAAAAATTCAAAATATCATTGACAGTCCATTAGAAATCGAAATTTCAGTTGGAAAACTTAAAATGGCTGTATCTCCTTAACTAAGCGTCCTAGAGGGAAATGGGCCTTAATTCGTGACACCATCAAAAAATTCAAAATTTCATTGAAAGTCCATTAGAAATCGAAATTTCAGTTGGAAAACTTAAAATGGCTGTATCTCCTTAACTATGCGTCCTACAGGGAAATGGGCCTTAATTCGTGACACCATCAAAAAATTCAAGATTTCGTTGAAAGTCCATTAGAAATCGAAATTTCAATTGGAAAACTTAAAATGGCTGTACCTCCTTAACTAAGCGTCCTAGAGGGAAATGGGCCTTAATTCGTGACACCATCAAAAAATTCAAAATTTCAGTTGGAAAACTTAAAATGGCTGTATCTCCTAAACTATGCGTCCTAGAGGGAAATGGGCCTTAATTCGTGACACCATCAAAAAATTCAAAATTTCATTGAAAGTCCATTGGAAATCGAAATTTCAGTTGGAAAACTTAAAATGGCTGTATCTTCTAAACTATGCGTCCTAGAAGGAAATGGGAAAAAAGTCCATTAGAAATCGAAATTTCAGTTGGAAAACGTAAAATGGCTGTATCTCCTAAACTATGCGTCCTAGAGGGAAATGGGCCTTAATTCGTGACACCACCAAAAATTTCATTGAAAGTCCATTAGAAATCGAAATTCCAGTTGGAAAACTTAAAATGGCTCTATCTCCTTCACTAAGCGCCCTAGAGGGAAATGGGCCTTAATTCGTGACACCATCAAAAAATTCAAAATTTCTTTGAAAGTGCATTAGAAATCGAAATTTCAGTTGGAAAACTTAAAATGGCTGTATCTCCTTAACTAAGCGTCCTAGAGGGAAATGGGCCTTAATTTGTGAAACCATCAAAAAGTTCAAAATTTCATTGAATGTCCATTAGAAATCGAAATTTCACTTGGAAAACTTAAAATGGCTGTATCTCCTTAACTATGCGTCCTAGAGCGAAATGGGCCTTAATTCGTGACACCATTAAAAAATTCAAAATTTCATTGAAAGTCCATTAGAAATTGAAATTTCAGTTGGAAAACTTAAAATGGCTGTATCTCCTAAACTATGCGTCCTAGAGGGAAATGGGCCTTAATTCGTGACACCATCAAAAAATTCAAAATTTCATTGAAAGTCCATTAGAAATTGCAATTTCAGTTGAAAAACTTAAAATGGCTGTATCTCCTTAACTATGCGTCCTTGAGGGAAATGGGCCTTAATTCGTGACACTATCAAAAAATTCAAAATTTCATTGAAAGTCCATTAGAAATCGAAATTTCAGTTGGAAAACTTAAAATGGCTGTATCTCCTTAACTATGCGTCCTAAAGGGAAATGGGCCTTAATTCGTGACACCATCAAAAAATTCAAAATTTCATTGAAAGTCCATTAGAAATCGAAATTTCAGTTGGAAAACTTAAAATGGCTGTATCTCCTAAAATTCAAAATTTCATTGGATATCCATTAGAAATCGAAATTTCAGTTGGAAAACTTAAAATGGCTGTATCTCCTAAACTAAGCGTCCTAGAGGGAAATGGGCCTTAATTCGTGACATCATCAAAAAATTCAAAATTTCATTGAAAGTCCATTAGAAATCGAAATTTCAGTTGGAAAACTTAAAATGGCTGTATCTCCTAAACTATGCGTCCTAGAGGGAAATGGGCCTTAATTCGTGACACCACCAAAAATTTCATTGAAAGTCCATTAGAAATCGAAATTTCAGTTGGAAAACTTAAAATGGCTGTATCTCCTTAACTAAGCGTCCTAGAGAGAAATGGGCCTTAATTCGTGACACCATCAAAAAATTCAAAATTTCATTGAAAGTCCATTAGAAATCGAAATTTCAGTTGGAAAACTCAAAATGGCAGTATCTCCTAAACCATGCGTCCTAGAGGGAAATGGGCCTTAATTCGTGACACCATCAAAAAATTCAAAATATCATTGACAGTCCATTAGAAATCGAAATTTCAGTTGGAAAACTTAAAATGGCTGTATCTCCTTAACTAAGCGTCCTAGAGGGAAATGGGCCTTAATTCGTGACACCATCAAAAAATTCAAAATTTCATTGAAAGTCCATTAGAAATCGAAATTTCAGTTGGAAAACTTAAAATGGCTGTATCTCCTTAACTATGCGTCCTACAGGGAAATGGGCCTTAATTCGTGACACCATCAAAAAATTCAAGATTTCGTTGAAAGTCCATTAGAAATCGAAATTTCAATTGGAAAACTTAAAATGGCTGTACCTCCTTAACTAAGCGTCCTAGAGGGAAATGGGCCTTAATTCTTGACACCATCAAAAAATTCAAAATTTCAGTTGGAAAACTTAAAATGGCTGTATCTCCTTAACTAAGCGTCCTAGAGGGAAATGGGCCTTAATTCATGACACCATCAAAAAATGCAAAATTTCATTGAAAGTCCATTAGAAATCGAAATTTCAGATGGAAAACTTAAAATGGGTGTATCTCCTATACCATGCGTCCTAGAGGGAAATGGGCCTTAATTCGTGACACCATCAAAAAATTCAAAATTTCATACAAAGTCCATTAGAAATCGAAATTTCAGTTGGAAAACTTAAAATGGCTGTATCTCCTTAACTAAGCGTCCTAGAGGGAAATGGGCCTTAATTCGTGACACCATCAAAAACTCAAAATTTCATTGAAAGTCCATTAGAAATCGAAATTTCAGATGGAAAACTTAAAATGGGTGTATCTCCTAAACCATGCGTCCTAGAGGGAAATGGGCCTTAATTCGTGACACCATCAGAAAATTCAAAATTTCATTGAAAGTCCATTAGAAATCGAAATTTCAGTTGGAAAACTTAAAATGGCTGTATCTCCTTCACCAAGCGCCCTAGAGGGAAATGGGCCTTAATTCGTGACACCATCAAAAAATTCAAAATTTCATTGAAAGTCCATTAGAAATCGAAATTTCAGTTGGAAAACTTAAAATGGGTGTATCTCCTAAACCATGCGTCCTAGAGGGAAATGGGCCTTAATTCGTGACACCATCAAAAAATTCAAAATTTCATTGGATATCCATTAGAAATCGAAATTTCAGTTGGAAAACTTAAAATGGCTGTATCTCCTAAACTATGCGTCCTAGAGGGAAATGGGCCTTAATTCGTGACACCATCAAAAAATTCAAAATTTCATTGAAAGTCCATTGGAAATCGAAATTTCAGTTGGAAAACTTAAAATGGCTGTATCTTCTAAACTATGCGTCCTAGAAGGAAATGGGAAAAAAGTCCATTAGAAATCGAAATTTCAGTTGGAAAACGTAAAATGGCTGTATCTCCTAAACTATGCGTCCTAGAGGGAAATGGGCCTTAATTCGTGACACCACCAAAAATTTCATTGAAAGTCCATTAGAAATCGAAATTCCAGTTGGAAAACTTAAAATGGCTCTATCTCCTTCACTAAGCGCCCTAGAGGGAAATGGGCCTTAACTCGTGACACCATCAAAAAATTCAAAATTTCTTTGAAAGTGCATTAGAAATCGAAATTTCAGTTGGAAAACTTAAAATGGCTGTATCTCCTTAACTAAGCGTCCTAGAGGGAAATGGGCCTTAATTTGTGAAACCATCAAAAAGTTCAAAATTTCATTGAATGTCCATTAGAAATCGAAATTTCAGTTGGAAAACTTAAAATGGCTGTATCTCCTTAACTAAGCGTCCTAGAGCGAAATGGGCCTTAATTCGTGACACCATTAAAAAATTCAAAATTTCATTGAAAGTCCATTAGAAATTGAAATTTCAGTTGGAAAACTTAAAATGGCTGTATCTCCTAAACTATGCGTCCTAGAGGGAAATGGGCCTTAATTCGTGACACCATCAAAAAATTCAAAATTTCATTGAAAGTCCATTAGAAATTGCAATTTCAGTTGAAAAACTTAAAATGGCTGTATCTCCTTAACTATGCCTCCTTGAGGGAAATGGGCCTTAATTCGTGACACTATCAAAAAATTCAAAATTTCATTGAAAGTCCATTAGAAATCGAAATTTCAGTTGGAAAACTTAAAATGGCTGTATCTCCTAAGCTAAGCGTCCTAAAGGGAAATGGGCCTTAATTCGTGACACCATCAAAAAATTCAAAATTTCATTGAAAGTCCATTAGAAATCGAAATTTCAGTTGGAAAACTTAAAATGGCTGTATGTCCTAAACTATGCGTCCTAGAGGGAAATGGGCCTTAATTCGTGACACCATCAAAAAATTCAAAATTTCATTGAAAGTCCATTAGAAATCGAAATTTCAGTTGGAAAACTTAAAATGGCTGTATCTCCTTAACTAAGCGTTCTAGAGGGAAATGGGCCTTAATTCGTGACACCATCAAAAAATTCAAAATTTCATTGAAAGTCCATTAGAAATCGAAATTTCAGTTGGAAAACTTAAAATGGCTGTATCTCCTTAACTAAGCGTTCTAGAGGGAAATGGGCCTTAATTCGTGACACCATAAAAAAATTCAAAATTTCATTGAAAGTCCATTAGAAATCGAAATTTCAGTTGGAAAACTTAAAATGGCTGTATCTCCTTAACTAAGCGTTCTAGAGGGAAATGGGCCTTAATTCGTGACACCACCAAAAAATTCAAAATTTCATTGAAAGTCCATTAGAAATCGAAATTTCAGTTGGAAAACTTAAAATGGCTGTATCTCCTAAACTATGCGTCCTTGAGGGAAATGGGCCTTAATTCGTGACACCATCAAAAAATTCAAAATTTCATTGAAAGTCCATTAGAAATTGAAATTTCAGTTGGCAAACTTAAAATGGCTGTATCTCCTAAACTATACGTCCTTGAGGGAAATGGGCCTTAATTCGTGACACCACCAAAAATTTCATTGAAAGTCCATTAGAAATTGAAATTTCAGTTGGAAAACTTAAAATGGCTGTATCTCCTTAACTATGCGTCCTAGAGGGAAATGGGCCTTAATTCGTGACACCACCAAAAAAATTCAAAATTTCATTGAAAGTCCATTAGAAATCGAAATTTCAGTTGGAAAACTAGAAATGGCTGTATCTCCTTAACTATGCGTCCTAGAGGGAAATGGGCCTTAATTCGTGACACCATCAAAAAATTCAAAATTTCATTGAAAGTCCATTAGAAATTGAAATTTCAGTTGGAAAACTTAAAATGGCTGTATCTCCTTAACTATGCGTCCTAGAGGGAAATGGACCTTAATTCGTGACACCATCAAAAAATTCAAAATTTCATTGAATGTCCATTAGAAATCGAAATTTCAGTTGGAAAACTTAAAATGGCTGTATCTCCTAAAATTCAAAATTTCATTGGATATCCATTAGAAATCGAAATTTCAGTTGGAAAACTTAAAATGGCTGTATCTCCTTAACTAAGCGTTCTAGAGGGAAATGGGCCTTAATTCGTGACACCATAAAAAAATTCAAAATTTCATTGAAAGTCCATTGGAAATCGAAATTTCAGTTGGAAAACTTAAAATGGCTGTATCTCCTTAACTAAGCGCCCTAGAGGGAAATGGGCCTTAATTCGTGACACCATCAAAAAATTCAAAATTTCATTGAAAGTCCATTGTAAATCGAAATTTCAGTTGGAAAACTTAAAATGGCTGTATCTCCTAAACTATGCGTCCTAGAAGGAAATGGGCCTTAATTCGTGACACCATCAAAAAATTCAAAATTTCATTGAAAGTCCATTAGAAATCGAAATTTCAGATGGAAAACTTAAAATGGGTGTATCTCCTAAACCATGAGTCCTAGAGGGAAATGGGCCTTAATTCGTGACACCATCAGAAAATTCAAAATTTCATTGAAAGTCCATTAGAAATCGAAATTTCAGTTGGAAAACTTAAAATGGCTGTATCTACTAAACTATGCGTCCTAGAGGGAAATGGGCCTTAATTCGTGACACCACCAAAAATTTCATTGAAAGTCCATTAGAAATCGAAATTCGAGTTGGAAAACTTAAAATGGCTGTATCTCCTTCACTAAGCGTCCTAGAGGGAAATGGGCCTTAATTCGTGACACCATCAAAAAATTCAAAATTTCATTGAAAGTCCATTAGAAATCGAAATTTCAGTTGGAAAACTTAAAATGGCTGTATCTCCTTAACTATGCGTCCTAGAGGGAAATGGGCCTTAATCCGTGACACCATCAAAAAATTCAAAATATCATTGAAAGTTCATTAGAAATCGAAATTTCAGTTGGAAAACTTGAAATGAATATATCTCCTAAACTATGCTTTGTAGAGGGTAAAGAGCAATTATTCGTAACTTCTTTAAAAGTTTCTCCAGCCAAAGTCTTGAAGGTAAATTCTGAGTGAATGCTGGTTTTCCGTTTGATGTGGGTTTACCACTTTATAAAATGAAAAGCATCGGCCTATACCCAAGTTTTTCCTGCAAAAACCCCTTCCTCTTCATTATTTTAACATATGAACAATTGAGTTAATTGCCATATTAAGCGCAATACTTAGCGGCTTAACTGTAACGAACTTTGTTTTCAATTTCATGTGTCTTATGCCAACTGAATGGGACTGACAAGCAGGCCAATAAAATGATCAAAAATCAATTAAGAGTGAATTTTTTGTCAATTGGCTCGAAAATTGGCTGTTAACCAAAAGATAATGGCCAATGCCGAATGGAAACCAGGTGGAGACAATGCAACAAAAAGCCATGATATATGGAGAATAAATGTTCGAATAATAGAATCAAATGGTAAGTCTTGAAACAAAAACATGCCGATTTGCATATAAAAGCAAATTTCTGGTTGTGTAGCCCAAAAAGTGTGAACTTGATATGTGGCGATATGAACTTGTCTCCATTAACCATGAACTTGGCTAAAGCAGGAATTTGGGGTGTGACATTAGGTTTTGTATGATTTTTATGGGGGAATCTTTTTGTGATGCGAATGCTTGATATCGAATTGCAATGAAATGAAGACAAAGGCTTTTTTTGTGAAGAATAATTTAGTTTTTTTGTTTTATTTCTTGAAGGTGATTCAAAAGAAATATGGAGTATTAATAGCAACGGGAGCTGCAAATGAGGTGGTGGCTGGAACTCCAAATTTGCCTACATGGGCTGGGGAACCCAAGGCGGGGGTGACTGGTGCAGCTGCTGCGAATCCCACCTTAGAGGGAGCAGCCACAGGTACTGCGGCAGCTCCAGTGGCGGCAACGGGTGCTGCAAAAGCTACTTTCGAGGGAGCAGCAAATACACTGCCAACAGGAGCTACAGCGGCAGGGACAGCATAAGAATGACCATAGTAGCTGCTACCAAATGCTAGGTTAGAGGGTGTGGCAAATGCCACAGGGGCAGCTGGTATGCCAGGAAAGGGTGCAGCAGCAAAGCCTACCTTAGAAGGTACTGCAAAAGCTACGGAGGCGGCAGGTATAGCAGGTGCAGCAAATCCAACTTTTGGTGGAGTAGCTATGGGCACAGCAGGGGTTCCAAAGGCCACCGGGGCTGGCACTGCAGGAAGGGCAGATGCGGCAAAGCCAACTTTAGGTGGTGTAGCTACAGGAACAGCAGCAGCAGGAGCTACAGCAGGGGTGGCAAAGGCCACAGAAGCTGGCACAGCAGGTACCGCAGCTGCAGCAGCAGCAGGATAAGCCACAGCATGATTGATGGTATGAGAATTATAGGAGCTGGCAAAGGGTACTATGCTACTATGAGCAGAAACACCCACAGCAGCTAAGGCAAGAATCTGAAAAAGGTCACAATTGAATCTTTGCAACTCCAAAAATTTTCATATAAACCTTACCAACAATTTTGCTGCCATTTTGTTAGTGATGTGTGAAGGGTTATGGTTAAGGGAAATGAACTCAACGAAATGGCGAGTTATGTGTTTTGTTCAAAATCCAAATGGGTTATGATGACCAAATTGCATAGTATATCATTTTTATATCAAAAAAATGAAACAAAAATCAATATTCATTGATAAATTAAGGCACCCCATAAGTGTCCCATAGGAATTGTAGGTCAC
>NC_081552.1:236142644-236217644 GCF_963082655.1 Stomoxys calcitrans | reverse complement strand
CGGTCTATATGGCAGCTATATCCAAAACTGAAACGATCTGTGCCATATTGCAGAAGAATGTTAAAGGGCCCAACACAACACACTGTCCTAAATTTCGGTGACATCGGACAATAAATGCGCCTTTCATGTGTCCAAAACTTTACATCGGCGGAACGGTCTATATGGCAGCTATATCCAAATCTGAACCGATCTGAGCTAAATACAAGAAGGATGTCAAAGGACCTTACACAACTCACTGTCCCAAATTTCGGCAAAATCGGACAATAAATGCGCCTTTCATGTGTCCAAAACTTTACATCGGCGGATCGGTCTATATGGCAGCTATATCCAAATCTGGACCGATCTATGTTATATTGCAGAAAGATGTCGAGGGGCCTAACATAACTCACTGTCTCAAATTTCGGCCTAATCGGATAAGAAATGCGTCTTTTATGGACCCAAGACTTTAAATCGAGAGATCGGTCTATATGGCAGCTATATACAAATCTGGACCGATCGAGACCAAATTGAAGGAGAATGTCGATTAGCCTTATGCAATCCACTGTCTCAAAATTTCAGCAAAATCTGATAATATTTGCGCTTTTTATGGGCCCAAGCCCCTAAATCGGCTGATCGGTCTATATGGGGCCTATATCAAGATATAGTGCGATCTAGTCCATCTTCGAACTTAACCTGCTTATGGACAAAAAAAGAATCTGTGCAAGGTTTCAGCTCAATATCTTAATTTTTAAAGACTGTAGCATGAATTTAACAGACAGACGGACGGACATGGCTAAATCGTCTTAGATTTTAAGGCTTATCAGACAAAAAAATTACCCAAAATCTGACGAACGATTATATGGGAACTATATCTAATTCTGAATCGATTCCGAGCAAAGTTCTTAGATAATGTGGTAGTCGTCGAGGAAATCGCAAAATTGTGCAAAATTTTGGCAAGATTGTTCAAACAATGGGCTTGCAGTGGCTCTTGGTGTGAAAATCTGGAGATATACATTTATGACAGCTATATCTAAATCTGGGCCGATTTCTATGAAATTCACCAGTATTATTGAGAGTCAAAAGAAAATCCTTCCTGCAAAATTTCGACAGAATCGGATAACAAATGATCACTTTTTTTGCAATATTTCCCAAAATCTGAACCTATTTCGACCAAACTCCTCAGACACTGTGGCAGTCATCGAGGAAAGCGTTTTGCAAAATTTTGGCAAGATGGATCAACAAATGCGCTTGCTGTGACTCTAGAAGTTAAAATAGGGCGATATATATATATATATGAGAGCTATATCTATATCTGAACCGATTTCCATGAAATTCACCAGTAATATTGAGAGTCAAGAGAAAATCCCTCCTGCCGAATTTCGTAAAAATTGGTTAACAAAAGACCATTTTATTGCAATATTACTGCAAATCGGAAGAACATATATATGGGAGCTATATCTAAATCTGAACCGATTTTGAACAAACTCTATATAAATTATTCTTAATGAATGAATTAAACTTTATTCATTGAGTATGAGTTAAAAACTAAACTTACAATAATGCTGTTACTTAAAACTAAGCCACCACATTATGTTGCGCCGCTGTCGCTCTGCCAACGTTGCCATTGCATTTCTTGCTGACACAGTGGCCCGTGTAGAATATTGGGCTATTAACCTGTAGTGGGGTGTTGAATAGGCGGCTCGTGTTACTTGTGGGAATACGGGAGCATGAAGGTTTCCCATGAATGGTTGTAAGTAGTTGGTTTGGGTGCAATCAAATGAATAAGGTGTCTAGAATAAGGTGTCCAATGCGCTGACTTAGCAGCTCGTGTGGGGTTTTTGGTTGCCTTAGTGCAGCTAAACTGTGGGAATACGGGAACACGAGGGTTCCTCATGATAACTCCTCCCCTTCTAAGTGGGGGCCGTCCTCGGTCCTTGTAATAGCGTTTTTGATTGCATCTTCAACTGACCTGGTTATGATGATCTTCTTTTTTGTGATGGTTCTTCGTCGTAATAGGTAACCTGCCAGTCCCACAATCGCAAAACCACCAATGATTGATAAACCTGCGATTTGGCCCTGATCGACCACACGTTGTAAATGGCGGATGTGTTGGAGGTTCCGTTGGTTCACGTGATGCAGATAGGGGGCACTTAGTATCTCAGTGTGTTGTGTCAGGTTGATCTCAGAAGCCCATGGAGTTTCAGGTTGCAGAGGAGTCGTCGAATTCTCGTTGTAATATACCGAATCGTTGATTTTTACATGATCTTTGAAAATGACCAGGTAAGTGCCATTAATTGTAACGGGAGCTTCATTACTTTCTTCTACTATTGCCAGTTGGTCATTTATGACTACCAATCCATCGCCTATTGGTGTAATCGGCGTGAGATTGTTGAATGTGGTGCTGCAGCTTGCAGTGTTACTTGTCAGTAGTTGTAGAGCGCATGATGTGGCTGATGACGGTAGGCAAAAAGTTGGTATCGTGTCGCTGCAGTTCCTTACCGCTAAGGTACGATTATGGCATACCGCTAAGGTGGATTCTTGTAGGTGGAGCATTTGGTGGCCGTGAGCTACTGGTAAAATAGTAATTTTCTTACATCTAAGCTTAGGAATAGGATATCTTATTAGGAAGTAAATTACATTATCGTATTGCAAAATCTTAATATTAGCTACAGCCATAACATCGGCCACGGAGAGGTTCGTGAAGTGCTCATTTTTTATTATGAAGTTTATTTCGTTACTGTCTAAAAGGATGGGGTTCAAGACTCCAATTTTTGCGAATGTGATAGAAGTGATAAGATTGTCTAAGTCTGTTATTATTGCTCTGTTTCTAGCTAATAGAATATCGTAAAGGTGGCTAGTGTCTATTTCTCTGTGTTTTTCTGTCTTCAAGATTTTATTTACTGTAATGGTGAGACTATTAATTTCTTTTTGTACCTCCGTGTTGATAGTAAACTGTCTGTCCTGGGAGTCGATTAGTTGTTCTGCCTTGTTTGTTAGTCTGTCAAAGTCGTCATGGTCTGGGGTCCCTGCAATATATTTCAGTACCGTCCCTATAAAGTTCAAGCTTCTCGCTTGTCTGTGATGAGTATTTACTGTCTGTATTAGTCTACTTATCTGATTTATGTCTGCGTCTAGCAACTTCCTCATGTGTGTTTGAGGAAAATGGTCCGCAGCGTTAGCTGTCTCGTCCTTTAGTCGTTCGTACAGAGTCAGGTTCGTAACATGTTTGATGTGTCCATAACTTTCCCAGATAACAAGGTCACCACCGGTCACCGGAATGTATCCTGCATTTGAGTAGTCTATTAGTCGTCCAGATGTTGCTGATACCAATATGGCTATAACCAATTTTAAAGCGATTCTGAAAACGTAAGTTATAAAAAAATTTTTTTTTTTTTTTTTAATCGTCTCCCGCATATAACGTTGTGTTAATTCTAGAAAGGAAGAAAATTCAGCGGAGATTGTCCTTATGGACCCTCCTCCCCCTTATGAGAACGGTGGTACCCAGGTCTTTTTCAACTTCCTCTTCGGTGTAAAGAGGTGTAAGTTTATTACCTAGCCTTCTGTTATTTTTTACGAGCACCTTCTCCCCAACGGCAAAATCCCTATCTTGCCTATTCCTATTGTGCGCTTCTAAGTTTTTGATCTGAGTGTTTTTTATACGCGATACTATTTGTGCGTCGGCTTCCGAGGAATGAAAGGCTGTAATAGGTTTCGTCTCAGTTACCGAATGTATTGACCTGTTATATTCGATGGTAGCCAAAAGAACTATCTCTTCGATATCATCTAAATTTTTGTCAAGTTTAAGACATCTAGATATTTCCATCAGTGTGTTGTGAAATCGCTCTACCTGTCCATTTGAGGTACTGTGCAAGGGTGGAGCGTTCGCAATATCGATGTCGAAATGGTTCTTTAACGTGGCCTTGATGCTATGTGAATTGAGCGACTTCTCGTTGTCACAGTAAATAGTTTTCGTATTTGAAAACACATTGAGCAACTGCAGAAGCTGAGGCTTAACGTCTACTATCGTCCTAGACTTTAAAGACTGTACTATTGCAAATTTTGAAAATTTGTCAATGCAAGTCAAAAAATATTTCGACCCTGTTGAAAATATATCAATGTGGAGAATTTCTCCACAATATGTGGGTATGGGCGTTTGAGCAATGAGTTGCTTTCTTGGATGGCGGTCATACTTCGCTTGAGAGCATACGCGACAATTTGCTACAAATTGTTTAGTCTTCTTTTCCATTTTTGGAAAAAAATAGTCTTCAATTATTTGCTTCACGTTTTCCTGGGCTGCTCGGTGTGCTCGATTGTGTTCGGCTGCGATAATTTCCTGTTGTTCGTTAGGATCTGATATATCAATAACTAACTTTTCTGTGTGCCTGAATTTCACGGTTGGAAAGAGTTCGATCAATTTATGCTGGAATCGTGCCAATGTGTGTAGATCACACTGCAGAGCATTTACTACATCTACGTTCACGGCTTCCTGGAGATTTTTAATTAAATCGTCATCGGTTCGGAATGTAATCAAGTGTCTCGTCTTTTTCCCAAAAATAATGAAAGTTTTTTTCTGGGGTTCTGTGCCTTCCTCAACAAGTATCTGATTACGGAAGCAATTTACCGGCTTATCGGTTCTCTCAATCGTGTTGGTAGATGATTCTTCGCTGTGGATTGTTTCAACACTCGCATTGTCTAAAGCATTAATGTGCTGTCTGGACAGCGCATCTGCAACTACGTTTTCCTTGCCTGGTTTATAGATTAGCTTTGCGTTGCATTCATCAATGAAAGCTTTCCACCTTTTAATTTTAGAATTCGGATTTCTGTCCGAAACGGCAAAGGTTAATGGTTGGTGGTCCGTGAATACGTTTAATTTTGATACACCATAAAGGTAGTTTCTAAGCGTTTTAAGTGCCCAGACAATGGCTAATAATTCCCGTTCATTAGTAGCGTAATGTTCCTCGCTAATTGTCAAAGTGCGGGAAATCATGGTTATAGGTTTTCCCTCCTGTGAAAGGACAGCACCTATAGCATGGGAGGATGCGTCTGTGGTTAAATCGAACGCTTTTCGGAAATCTGGGTATGTTAAGGTTACGTCTTCGGAGGCAAGTATATCTTTTATTTTAATAAAGGCTTTTTTCTGCTCACTAGTCAAATCAATCTTGATTTTTTTCGACTGTGTTGCAGTAACTCGGCCGTACTCTCCTCTCAGTATGTTTGATAGTGGTTTCGCAATCTTGGCGAAGTCGCGTATGAAGCAGCGGTAGTATCCCGCTAAGCCTAAGAATGACCTTAGACCTCTTAACGTGCTGGGCTCAGGAAAATTCCGAATTGTTTCAATTTTTTCAGCACAAGTTTTAATTCCTCCTTGTGAAACTAAGAACCCTAAGTATTCGACCTCGGTTTGGAAAAATTTTGATTTTTCTGCCGATACCCTCATATTGGCTTCGAATAGACTTCGCATCACTACTTCCGTATCTGTTAAATGGTCTTGCTCGTTTTTCGAGAATATAATGACATCGTCGACGTAGACGAAACATCTCTTACCGATGTGTTCTCTTAACACATCGTCTATCGCCCTTTGGAAAATGCTGGGCGCGTTCTTCAGACCGAAGGCCAGTCTGCAGAATTCATATTTTCCGTTTTTTACAGAAAATGCGGTTTTTTCTCTATCGTGTTCAGACAACTGAATTTGGTGGAAACCTGATTTTAGGTCTAGTGTAGTGAAGAATTTACTCCCGCCAAGGTTGGATAGAGTTTCCGTTATTTCTGGAATCGGGTACCTATCACTGACAGTTTTATCATTAAGTTTTCGAAAATCTATAACTAATCGCTTTTTTTCCTGTCCATTTTCATCAAAGCCCTTTTTTTTAACGACCCATATTGGGTTGTTATAGGGGGACCTAGACTTTCGAATGATACCGTTTGCCAGTAAATCCTGAATTTCCTTATTAACAAAATCCGCAACGCCCAGTGGGTACGGGTACAGTCTTGAGTAAACTGGGTCTTCGTTCTCCGTGCGGATGGTCGCAACCACATTCGTATTGTATGGGAGTGCTTCATTGGGGTCTGCAAATACTCCGTTTACGTTGGCAATTACTCTAAAGAATGCGTCTTTGAACTCCCCTGGTACCGACTTAGCCTGAAGTTGTAAATGATTTATATCCTGGCTGGTAATAAATAAAATAACTTCTTTTCCATGGTCATGTGTAATTGTGTTAGTTTTTAAATCAATGGATGCGTGTACCTTATTCAATAAATCAAGGCCAATAACGCCATCAAATGATTTCAACTCGGGTAAAATAAAAAAATCTTCTGTAACGCCGAAAATTCTAATTTTGCATTTAAGTTTGATGGGAGTAACTCCATGAATTGATTTTACTGCAAATGAATTTTGGACCTCCTTTACTCCCTTTAGTTCCGGTAAGGGTTTGATGTAACTCCTTGAAGCCCCCGTGTCGACAAGGAGTTTGATTTCTTTCCCTCCTATTGACCTTGAAATCCAAGGCAGGAGGGACCTTCCCCTAAAAAATTAAGCTCGTCGCTCTCAATTTCGTCTACGGCCTGTTCCGCATCTTCATCATACGTTGGCTCGTCCATTGATTCGTGTTCTTCGCTAAGATGATTCACACGTTGTAGTTTTGGTCCTGTGTATCGCCCTGAATTTGACGCTCGTTTCTGTGTATTTCCCTGTGACCTGTCATTATAGTCATGACTTTGGTAGTTTGTTTTTTGTCTAAATTGGGATAGGGAAGGGTCTACTTCCATAGGTTCGACACGTCTATGATCGGCGAAGTTACCACTGGTGTGTGGCTTTTGGTTATTTAAGTTGTTCTGCGGTTGACCAGCCTGTTTCTGTTTGGTAACCGAATAATGTGGGTTCTTCTGTCCCACATTGTGATCCGTATTAGGGGAATTTTGGGCAGAACTTGCCTTTCTGTTGTAAGAACTATCAGATCTATTTGCGAAATTTTTCGCGAAAGCGTAGCGCTCGTTATTAGCGTCTACTTCTTGTGCTAAGGCCAATGCAGAAGGGAGGTCTGTTGGTCTTGAGGCAAACAGGATATCACAAAGGGGTTTCCTTAAACCTGATATGAAAACCCTAAGTGCATCGGCTCTGTATTTTTCGTTTATAGTGTCTGCTACACTATTTTCATATGACATGATTGTCTTATTGGCTAACAAGGTTAATTTCTTTTCTACCTCATCGTAGAAATCTAGTAACTGCATCGAACCCTGCCTCAGCGTGGACAGTTCTTGTTCGATCAGATATATCGGACGTTTGTCCGCGTAAGTAAAATCGAGACGGGCAATGATTGCTTTAAAACTTAATACCGTGCTAAAGGATGAAAGTACTGCATCGGCGGCACCTCGCACTTTATTTCTAAGAATAATCACCGCTTGATAGTGGCGTTCGCTGCCATCGTATTTCTCAAATAACTCGTATGCATTGTGCGCTGCCTCGCGCCATGACACATAGGTGCCTGGCTGTCCGGAAAATTCCGGAAGAGACTTTATGGCATCTAAGGTGATATCACAAGGTACCAGCGGATTTATCCGAACTTTCGTAAACTTTTCAATTTTAGGTTTGTCAGTAGCAAGTCTACTGTTAATCGCAGTTATTTTCCTGTCGAATTCTAATTTTTGAGCGGCCAATGCTCTGCTCACTTCTGCTCTAACTAGCTCACTTACTTGTTCGGCGTTCATGGTTTCTTTTGTTTCTAAACTTAACTTGCCTAATAAGTCTTCTAATTCCTGACTCATAAATTATTCGCAAAAAATGGAGTATTCCCAAAAAAAAATATATTTGAATGAATTTGGTTAAATTTTCTCCTTTTTTATTTCAATTTTCGCTTGGCACTTCACTTACCTTATCATCCTTAAATGTTAGGTAAATTAATTAAAATTAATTTCTGTTGTTGATTTTCGGTAGCTTCTTCCACTTCTTGGCTCGGGATGTGTGTTTCTTGATGAGCCCTCTGATTGTTTTTCACTTTCTTTCGCCGCCCAAGGATATTCGTTCCTTGGTGATTCTGTAGATCGTCTTCGATGTTGCCTTTCGCTGCCCAAGGATATTCGTTCCTTGGTGACTTAAGCTTATTTTCGAATTGAGTCCTTTCAATTGAGTCCTTTTTTCTTAAGGGTATTTTGGTACAGTTTTGACTGAGCTTTCTTTCCTATTTATATTTTTTTTCTCACAGGATTTTTATTTTATGTTTTGTAGTTTCACTTTTCACAGTTCTAACTTTTTTTAGAGTTCTTTTCGCGAAGTGAACCACGTACGTTTTTACTTTTCCTTTTTTAGGATTTGTATTTTTATTTTATATTTTGTAGTTTCACTTTTCGCAGTCAGTTCTAACTTTTTTTAGAGTTCTTTTCGCGAAGTGAACCACGATGGGCGCCAATTATTCTTAATGAATGTATTAAACTTTATTCATTGAGTATGAGTTAAAAACTAAACTTACAATAATGCTGTTACTTAAAACTAAGCCACCACATTATGTTGCGCCGCTGTCGCTCTGCCAACGTTGCCATTGCATTTCTTGCTGACACAGTGGCCCGTGTAGAATATTGGGCTATTAACCTGTAGTGGGGTGTTGAATAGGCGGCTCGTGTTACTTGTGGGAATACGGGAGCATGAAGGTTTCCCATGAATGGTTGTAAGTAGTTGGTTTGGGTGCAATCAAATGAATAAGGTGTCTAGAATAAGGTGTCCAATGCGCTGACTTAGCAGCTCGTGTGGGGTTTTTGGTTGCCTTAGTGCAGCTAAACTGTGGGAATACGGGAACACGAGGGTTCCTCATGATAACTTATATATTGAGGTGGTCGTAGAGAAAAGCGTTGTGCACTATTTTGGCTAGATTAGCCAATAAATGTGCTTGCAGTGGTTCTAGGAGTGAAAATCGGGCGACATATATATATATATATATGAGAGCTATATCTAAATCTGAATCGATTTCCATGAAATTCACCAGTGATGTCGAGAATGATAAGAAAATACTTTCTACCAAATTTCGAGAGAATCGGTCGACAAATGGCAATTTTCTTGCATTATTACTGAAAATCGGACGAGCATATATATGAGAGCTATATCCAGATCTGAGCCGATTTTTTCCAATTTCACTGGTCTTCGTCTCTAGGCCGAAAATGATGCCTGTACCGAAGTTGAAGACGATCGGATGAAAACTGCGACCTGTTCTTTGTACGCAAATTTACATGGACAGACGGAGAGACAGACAGACAGACGGACAGACAGATGGACAGACAGACGGACGGACAGGCAGACGAACAGACAGACAGACACACGGACAGACAGACACACGGACAGACAGACACACGGACAGACAGACACACGGACAGACAGACGGAAGACAGATGGACAGACAGACCGACAGACAGACCGACAGACAGACAGACCGACAGACAGACGAACAGACAGACGGAAAGACAGACGGGCAGACAGACGGACGGACATAGCTAAATCGAATGGGAAAGTGATTCTAAGACGATCAGTATGCTTATCAATGGGTCTATCTCTCTTCCTTTTGTGTGTTACAAACAAATTCACTATACCACATTAGTGGTGTATGGTATAATGAGTATACCCCCATACTTCGGTGGTCGGTATAAAAAGGATAATGGGAGGTCATAATAAGAAATCCCCACGATTTTATTATATTGAATCAGAATTTCGTCATCTAGAGGCTCAAGATGTATATTCGGGAGATCGGTTAATATGGGAGCTATATTAGGTTTTGGACCAATTGACACCATACATGGCATTTTTGTTTGAAGTCACATTTCTCTCATAAAACTTTTAATCAAAACAGATAATAATTGAGCTCCTTAGAGACTCAAGAGGTATATTCGGGAGATTGGTTTATATGGGAGATATATCATGTTTTGAATCGATTCGAACCATATTTGGTATATATGTTGGAATTTTCCACAAGGAAAATTTGTGGTGCATATTTTCAGCCAAATCTGATAAAAATTGCTGCAGAAATAAAGGGTGATTTTTTTGAGGTTAGGATTTTCATGCATTAGTATTTGACAGATCACGTGGGATTTCAGACATGGTGTCAAAGAGAAAGATGCTCAGTATGCTTTGACATTTCATCATGAATAGACTTACTAACGAGCAACGCTTGCAAATCATTGAATTTTATTACCAAAATCAGTGTTCGGTTCGAAATGTGTTCATTCACCGTAACATTGCGTCCAATAGCATCTTTGAAAAAATACGGTCCAATGATTCCACCAGCGTACAAACCACACCAAACAGTGCATTTTTCGGGATGCATGGGCAGTTCTTGAACGGCTTCTGGTTGCTCTTCACTCCAAATGCGGCAATTTTGCTTATTTACGTAGCCATTCAACCAGAAATGAGCCTCATCGCTGAACGGTGAATGAACACATTTCGAACCGAACACTGATTTTGGTAATAAAATTCAATGATTTGCAAGCGTTGCTCGTTAGTAAGTCTATTCATGATGAAATGTCAAAGCATACTGAGCATCTTTCTCTTTGACACCATGTCTGAAATCCCACGTGATCTGTCAAATACTAATGCATGAAAATCCTAACCTCAAAAAAATCACCCTTTATAATCTGAAGTTCGCTATACATGCCAGCTAAATCTAAATGTTGGACCGATTTGGTCCATTACAATCCTGATCTACATTGCAAATTTTGCCCATGAAGATACCACTTAGGAACAAGGGCTAACTTCTCACATATCAATGAGTGCAGTCCGATTCAAGTTTTAAGCTCAATGATAAGGGGTCTCCTTTTTATAGCCGGGTCCGAACGGCGTGCCGCAGTGCGACGCCTCTATGGAGAGAAGTTTTACATGGCATAGTACCTCACAAATGTTGCCAGCATAAGGAGGGAAAAACCACCGCTGAACATTTTTTCCGGTGGTTTCGCCAGGATTCGAACCTAGGTATTCAGCGTCATAGGCGGACATGCTAACCACTGCGCTAGGGTGTGACCTCCATCCCGATCTACATTAATAAGCAATAATAATGTGAAATTTCAGGCTCCTAGCGTTACTTTTTTTAAAGTTAGCTTGCTTTCGACAGACGGATGGACCGAAACCATCACCGCTATCGTGATTCTGTTAGACAGACAAACGGTCCCTCCGTTTGCCTATGGCTACTTCCACTTAGAACTTGAAGACCACCAAGAATATAAAAACTTTATGGGCTCGCAGATCAAAATTTCGAAATGTTACAATCAGGATGACTAAATTTTTGATATGGTGGTATGAAAATATTAAACAAGGAAAACTGTGTTAAGTTCGGTCTGGCCGGCTCATGGACCGCATTTGACACGTTTCTTGAAGGGTTTTTTTTCTTATACCCACTACCATAGGATAGGGGGTATATACATTTAGTCATGCCTTTTGCAACACATCGAAATATCCATATTTGACCCTACAAGGTATGTGTATTACAGATCGTAAAAATCTAAGACGATTTAGCGATGTCCTTGTGTCTGTCCGTCCGTGTGTCCGTCAGTTGTAATCACGCTGCAGTCTTTAAATATAGAGATATTGAGTTGAAACTTTGCACAGATTTTTTTTTTGTCCACAAGCAGGTAAGTTCGAAGATGAGCTATATCGGACTATATCTTGATATATCCCCCATATAGACCGATCTCTCGATATAGGGCTTTGGAAACATAAAAGGCGCATTTATTATCCGATTTTGCTTAAATTTGGGATAATGAGTTGTGTTAGGGCCTTCAACATACTTCTTCAATTTAGATCAGATCGGTACAGATTTGAATATAGATGCCATATAGACCGATCTCTTGATTTAAAGTTTTGGGCCAATAAAAGGCGCATTTATTGTCCGATGTCGCCAAAATTAAGGACAGTGAGATAAGTTAAGCACCTTGATATACTTCTCCAATATGGCACAGATCGGTCCAGATTTGGATATAGCTGCCATATAAACCGATATGGGATCTTGACTTCTTGAGCCACTAGAGGACGCATTTATTATCCGATTTGGCTAAAATTTTGCATGAGGTGTTTTATTATGACTTCCAACAACTGTACTGAATATGGTTGAAATCGGTGCATAACTTGATATAGCTGTTGTATAAACCTATCTGGGGTCTTGACTTCTTGGGCGTCTAGAGTACGCAATTCCTAACCGATTTGGTTAAAATTTTGCACGACGTGTTTCATTATGACTTTCAACAACTGTATCAAGTATGGTTGAAATCGGTTTATAACCTGATATAGCTGCCATATAAACCGATCTGGGGTCTTGACTTCTTGAGCCACTAGAGGGCGCAATTATCATCCGATTTGGCTGAAATTTAGCATGAGGTGTTTTATTAGGACTTCCAACAACTGTGTTAAAAAAAGTTCAAGTCGGTCTATAACCTGATATAGCTGCCATATAAACCGATCTGGGATCTTGACTTCTTGAGCCTCTAGAGGGCGCAATTCCTATCCGATTTGACCGAAATTGTGCACGACGTGTTTCGTTATGACTTTCAAGAACTGTGTTAAGAATGGTTCAAATAGGTCCACAACCTGATATAGCTGCCATATAAACCGATCTGGGGTCTTGACTTCTTGAGCCTCTAGAGGGCGCAATTCCTATCCGATTTGAGCGAAATTTCGCACGACGTGTTTTGTTATGACTTCAAATAACTGTGTTAAGAATGGTTGAAATCGGTTCATAATCTGGTATAGCTGTCATATAAACTGATCTGGGATCTTGACTTCTTGAGCCTCTAGAGGACGCAATTATTATCCGATTTGGTTGAAATTTTGCAAGAGGTGTTTTATTATGACTTTCAACAACTGTGTTAAGAATGGTTTAAATCGGTCCATAACCTGATATAGCTGCCATATAAACCGATCTGGGATCTTGACTTCTTGAGCCTCTAGAGGGCGCAATTCCTATCCGATTTGACCGAAATTTTGCACGACGTGTTTTGTTATGACTTTCAACAACTGTGTTAAGAATGGTTCAAATCGGTCCATAACCTGATATAGCTGCTATATAAACCGATCTAGGATCTTGACTTCTTGAGCCGCCAGAGGGCGCAATTCTTGTCCGATTTGGCTGAAATTTTGCATGAGGTGTTTTATTATGACTTCCAATAACTGTGCTGAGTATGGTTTAAAGCGGTCCATAACCTGATATAGCTGTCATATAAACCGATCTGGGATCTTGACTTCTTGAGCCTCTAGAGGGCGCAATTCCTATCCGATTTGACCGAAATTTTGCACGACGTGTTTTGTTATGACTTTCAACAACTGTGTTAAGAATGGTTCAAATCGGTCCATAACCTGATATAGCTGCCATATAAACCGATCTGGGGTCTTGACTTATTGTGCCGCCAGAGGGCACAATTCTTATCCGATTTGGCTGACATTTTGCATTAGGTGTTTTATTATGACTTCCAACAACTGTGCTGAATATGGTTGAAAGCGGTCCATAACCTGATATAGCTGTCATATAAACCTATTTGGGGTCTTGATTTCTTGAGCCTCTAGAGGGCGCAATTATTATCCGATTTAGATGAAATGTTGCATGAGGTGTTTTGTTATAACTTTCAACAACTATGAAGTTCAGCCCTTTTTGAGAAAAAAGAAACAAAATTTTTGTTTTCAAATTTAATTGTCTTTGGAATTTGTTTTTCTTTTGTTTACTAATACCTTAAGTATACATACAATAAAATAAAAATGTTAAATAAATTATAAATATATTCAAATTTTAGAAATTATTAACACCGATATGCTAAATAACATTTCAATATCTTTGGTATACATACTGCAGTGACTTGTTGTGCTTACTTAACTGCACTTGGCCAAAGGCCCCGGTTTAGAATCCAAGTGAGGCTCTTTTTGAGAAAAAGGTAACCCTTTAGAATAGACTATGATGATGGTGGTGAGGAGCTATGGCCAAGGGAGCCGAATGCAAATGTGCATGGGCATGATGAAGGTGGGGGGCTACAATGGCTTTGGCGAAATGGCTACGGATGTGGGCGTGAGGGAAGGCATAACCCACAGAAACATGGTGTGTAGTGGTTTTGGGGCCAGGAATGGCACGATAGGAGGGAATGGGTGCGGTAAAGGGAATGGCTTCGAGCACGGGAGGTAAAAATTTCGTAACATGCACTGGAGCTGGGGCGGGTAGAACATGAGTGTGGACCACAGGAGTGGGGGCGGGTACAAAGTGGGCAGCAGCAGGAAGGAGAGGAGCTGGGGCGGGCAGTAGAGGAGCTGGGGCGGGCAGCAGGGGAGCTGGGGCAGGCAGTAAAGGAGCTGGGGCAGGCAATAGAGGTGCTGGAGCTGGCAGCAGATGAGCATGCTGTTGGAATACAGGCGCTGGTGCAGCTACTTCATGGAAATGAGCTGCTGGTAATACTGGTGGCACTTGATGCACATGGGCATGGGCTGCCAAGATTTGAGGTACTTGATGATGGAAATGTGCAGGGGCTGCCAATACCTGAGGCACATGATGATGCTGCAGATGGGCAGGTGGTGCCAAATCTATATGATCGGGTATTCCATGAAATCCAGCAAAAGGTAGTGAAGGTTTGGCCTCTGCCATCAGCACAGCCAAAGCCAACACAGCAAAAGTCTGCAGGTGAAAGCAAAACGATAGTTTATTAAAAGTTAATTCAAACACAATTTTTCTTCTCATATTTTTCCTCTTACCATTTTGTAATGCATCATCCTGCTTGAGATGTGGTAAACTGTTAACCCCTTTAAATTAAATTTTCAAATCCCTAGACAACTGTTGGTCTATGCAAATGTTGTGGAACTAATGCCTAATTAATTTTATGTCAACAATTTATACGAAAACCGCCACTCAAGTAATTTGTCACATAATCAAACACCGCCTTCAACGGCTCAAAGGTGGCCAGGCTAAAACGCTTATCAATATTTTCAATTATTAATAATCGCTGGCTGCCTGCAACCCCTAACCAGTGGCCATGTTCCCTTTCGCTATATGGACAAATGGGTGAATTGTTGTCGGCCGACCATTTTCGGTTAGCCTTTTGTGGCCATAATTTTGGGTGTGGTGTAGATTGCAGCCGCAGTTGCAACTGGTGCTTCTTTGCACTTTGCAACTTATGCTTCTGCCTCCCCCTTTTCCCTTGCTTGGCCGCATTGGTCGGCAATTTGGTAGGTGTAGTGCGTGGCGATTATAATTTGCCTAAAATCGGCTGTGTAATAAGTCGTGACTAAGGCAGGCCACTGTTGTGGTGCCGCTCCATTGGCCCAAAGACCAACTCAGCTTAGCTTAGCCCAAAGTGTTGCGCTTAGTGTTTGGTTTACTTAGCTTACAGCCATTCGAACTAAATGTGGTCTCACTGTCTTTGATTTTTGATTTTAATATGTTTGGGCCCCACGGACTGACTGCCTGCTTGGGCTTACATTTATGGACTTTTAGGTTAATAACCCAATTAAATGGCAGACTTTTGATTTTTTTTTTGGTGTTTCTATAAAACGATTGCGGCTTGGTAATTGACCATTCCATTGAGGGTATAATAAAATGTTATGTAATTGTATTACTGTATAAGTAAATATTATATAATCTCCATAGGCAAGCAGGCGAACAAACGCAAACCAAAAAGAAAAACACACCCACATTTGGGTTTATGGATTCGCAATTGACTTACAATTGAAAATTAATATTTGCTCAGCGACCTTGAATTACTATCAAGAATATCATTAAGGCATCAAATGGTGGAAGAATCTGAGGAATATTTTCTTGGGGCAGCTGCATAGAATTCACATAATGAAGATGAACTGCGCCCATTGTTCCACATTGCCTGGCATGACTATAGATAAAGTTTCCTATCGTCGCCTCGTTTATACCGCGATGGTATGAGCTGCTGCCATCCTCAATCCATTCTCCCATCGCCTTAAGTCTCATAGCCGCAGTGGCTGCCTCACACTTAATCTGTATGTCAATGGGTCGGATATCTAGAACAGTCTCCAGTGCCCTAATGGGCATGCTCCTCATCGCTCCGCATATGCCAAGGCAACAAACTACTGAGGCGTAAGTAAGTATTGGTCTAATCACGCTACTGTAGAGCCAGTGGACTATCCTCGGATTCATGCCCCATTTCGAGCCTACAGCCCGTCTTCATAGTGCCCAACTTTTGTGAGCCTTCTCAGTACGCTCCAGAATGTGACACTTCCAATTCCAGTTTCCTGTCCAAGATCACACCTAAGTATTTGACCTTGTCAGATATCGAAATCGTCTTATTGAGGAAACAGGGTGCGTTAAATTGGCCCTCTTTCGTCTTCCTCGTGAATAGGCATATTTCAGTTTCTCTGGGTTGACATTGAGACCTCTGGGTCTAGCCCAGTCATGTGCCATATGCAAGACCCTTTCGGCTCTTCTGCATAGCTCGTTCGGATCCTTACGCCTAAGAAGTATTATAACATCGTCCGCGTAGCAGACGGGTTCAAATCCCTCCTCAGTCGGCATCCGTTGACATTGAGACCACTGGGTCTAGCCCAGTCATATGCAAGACGCTTTCGGCTTTTCTACATAGCTTGTTCGGATCCTTACGCCTTAGAAGTATTATAACATCGTCCGCGTAGCAGACGGGTTCAAATCCCTCCACAGTCAGCATCCGTAATAGGTCATTTATGATGGTCACCCATAGGAGTGGCTTTAAAATGCCCCCCTGTGGCATGCCCTGTGCCACTTTCTCCCTTATTATTTATGCCATGAGACATACAATTTATCCACCTGCACATCGTTTATCCAGTCTCTAAGGACCGGGTCCACCCGGTACTGGTCTAAGGATTGGTTGAGAGTGTCGGTCCGCACATTGTTAAAAGCCCCCTCGATGTCAATGCATACCGCCAGTGTGTACGATTTGGCATCGCAGGATTCTTCCCCAGAGTTGTCAACTTCGGATGCAACAGTGGTGAGAAAGGGAGACGGGGCCTTAACTTAACACACTATCCCAAATTTCGGCAACATCGGACAATAAATGCGCCTTTTATGGGCCCAAAACCTTAAATCGGAGGATCGGTCTATATGGCAGCTATATCCAAATCTGAACCGATCTGAACCATATTTAAGTCAGACGTCGGGAGGCTTAAAATAACCCACTGTTTTAAATTTCAGCGACATCGGACAATAAATGCGCCTTTTATGGGCCCAAGACCTTAAATCGGAGGATCGGTCTATATGGCAGCTATATCGAACTCTGGACCGATCTGTGCCATATTGCAGAAGTATGTCGAGGGGCATAACTTTACTCACTATCCCAAATTTCGGCGACATTGGACAATAAATGTGCCTTTTATGGGCCCAAAACCTTAAATCGAGAGATCGGTCTATATGGCAGCTATATCCAAATCTGGACCGATCTGTGCCATATTGCAGAAGCATGTCGAGGGGCATAACTTAACTCACTGTCCTAAATTTCGGCAACATCGGACAATAAATGTGCCTTTTATGGGCCCAAAACCTTAAATCCAGATATCGGTCTATATGGCAGCTATATCCAAATTTCATCCGATCTGAGCCAAATTGTAGAAGGATGTCGAAAGGCCTAACACAACTCACTGTCCTAAATTTCGTCGACATCGGGCATTAAATGCGCCCTTTATGGGCCCTAAACCTTAAATCGTGAGATCGGTGTATATGGCAGCTATATCCAAATTTGAACCGTTGTGAACAAAATTGTAGAAGGATGTCGAAAGGCCTTACACAACTCACTGTCCTAAATTTCGTCGACATCGGGCATTAAATGCGCCCTTTATGGGCCCTAAACCTTAAATCGTGAGACCGGTCTATATGGCAGCTATATCCAAATCTGGACCGATCTGTGCCATATTGAAGAAGTATGTCGAGGGGCATAACCTAACTCACTGTACCAAATTTCGGCCACATCGGACAATAAATGTGCCTTTTATGGGCCTGAGACCTTAATTCGGAGGATCGATCTATATGGCAGCTATATCCAAATCTGGACCGATCTGGGCCAAATTAACGATCGATATTGAAGGGCCTAAAACAACTCACTGTCCCAAATTTTGGCAAAATCAGACAATAAATGCGCCTTTTATGGGCGCAAGACCTTAAATCGGGAGATCGGTCTATATGGCAGCTATATCCAAATCTGGACCGATCTGAGCCAAACTTATCTAGGATGTCGACTGACCTAACCCAACTCACTGCCTCAAATTTCAGCAAAATCGGATAATAAATGTGGCTTTTATGGG
Source organism: Stomoxys calcitrans (assembly GCF_963082655.1). NCBI lineage: Eukaryota > Metazoa > Arthropoda > Insecta > Diptera > Muscidae > Stomoxys > Stomoxys calcitrans. The sequence goes on along the minus strand of NC_081552.1, from coordinate 236,199,436 downwards.
CCTAAGACCCTAAATCAGCGGATCGGTCTATATGGGGGCTATATGAAGATATAGTCAGATATAGCCCATCTTTGAATTTAACCTGCTTATGGACGAAAAAAGAATCTGTGCAAAGGTTCAGCTCAATATCTTGATTTTTAAAGACTTTAGCGTGATTTGAACAGACAGACGGACGAACAGACGGAGGGACATGGCTAGATCGTCTTTGATTTTTACTCTAATCAAGAACTTATATACACTTCATTGGGTCGGAAATGGATATTTCGATGGGTTGCAAACGGAATGACAAAATGAATATACCCCCTATCCTACGGTGGTGGGTATAAAAAGACAGGAGGAGTGTAGAAACCCAAGCGGGAGTTGAACAACCACCCGTCCCTACTAAGCACGGATCTACCTACGCCGAAGCTTGTGGCACCCTCCCGTCGGAACCATGAACATTCCACTAAGGAACAGGGGCAAACTTCTCACATATGAATGAGTGCAGTCCGATTCAAGTTTTTAGCTCAATGGTAAGGGGCCGTGGCGCAGTGCGACACCTCTTTGGAGAGAAGTTTTACATGGCATGGTACCTCACAAATGTTGCCAGCATTAGGAGGGCAAAGCCACCGTTGAAAATTATTTCTGGTCTCGCCAGGATTTGAACCCAGGCGTTCAGTGTCATAGGCGGACATGCTAACCTCTGCGCTATGGTGGCCTCCGATGAACGTGGTGGATATAAAAAGACAGGAGGTGTGGAGAAACCCAAGCGGGGGTTGAAGAACCACCTGTCCGTACGCAAGCACGGATCTACCTACGCTGGATCCTGTGTCACTCCCCCCATCGGAACCATCCTGTTCCCTCAACAAACCTCAGGAGAAATACCAGAGTTCACAAGTTCACCCAGATCACAGGAGAAACGGCTCCCAAGAAAGGAGAGCCTTCGTCTCTGCAGACCCGAACACAGCAAGTGCTCTATAGTCTCCTTCTCACCTTAATCGAGGCAACTCCTACAGAAGTCATTGTGGGGTAACCGGGTTATGACCCCTGTAAAACGACCTGTTATCGAACGCCAGCAACTACCTCATCCTCCACCGGTCGATAATCGACCATAGAGCCTTCGCAGTTCGGGAAGCATCTACCGAGTACCACCTCGCCACCGACGCCGCCCTGGCCATCCCTCTACTGTGTAGCTCGACAATGGCAAGTAGGCAAGACCGATGACTGGTCGCAGACGAACCTCCCTGCTATGACCCCTGTCAAAGTACTCATCGACCTCTTATCGAACGCCAGCAACTCCCTCGTCCTCCTCCGTTCGATAATCGGCCATTGAGCCTTCGCTCAGACTGGTCCGCCCGGCACAGATGAACCCCTCTGTTATGACCCCTGTCAAAGTACTCATCGACCTCTTGCCGTTCGCCAGCAACTCTCTCGTCTTCCTCCGGTCGATGACCGGCCATAGAGCCTTCGCAGTTCGGGAACCATCTACCGAGTACCACCTCGCCACCGACGCCGCCCTGGCCATCCCTCTACTGTGTAGCTCGACAATGGCAAGTAGGCAAGACCGATGACTGGTCGCAGACGAACCCCCCTGCTATGACCCCTGTCAGAGTACTCATCGACCTATTATCGAACGCCAGCAACTCCCTCGTCCTCCTCCGGTCGATAATCGGCCATTGAGCCTTCGCAGTTCGGGAACCATCTACCGAGTCCCACCTCGCCACCTCGCCACCGACGCCGCCCTGCCCATCCCATCTATTATGTTCTGTAGCTCGACAAATGACACGTAGGCAAAACAGAAGACTGGTCCGCCCGGCGCAGACGAACCCCTCTGTTATGACCCCTGTCAAAGTACTCATCGACCTCTTATCGAACGCCAGCAACTCTCTCGTCCTCCTCCGGTCGATGACCGGCCATAGACTCTTTGCAGTCCAGCAACCATCTACCGAGTCCCACCTATCCACCGACGACGCCCTGGCCATCGCACCTACTGTGTTTAGTAGCTCGACAAATGGCACGTAGGCCAAACCGATGACTGGTACGCCCGGCGCAGACGAACCCCTCTGTTATGACCCCTGTCAAAGTACTCATCGACCTCTTATCGAACGCCAGCAACTCCCTCGTCCTCCTCCTGTCAATAATCGGCCATAGCGCCTTCGCAGTCCGGCAACCATCTACCGAGTCCTATTTCGCCACCGACGCCGCCTTGGCCATCCCATCTATTGTGTTCTGTAGCTCGACAAATGGCACGTAGGCAAGACCGAAGACTGGTCCGCCCGGCGCAGACGAACCCCTCCTGGCGCACTCTTCTGCCCTCTTATTCCCTGAAATCCCCTCATGCCCGGGAACCCATGTCAGCATCACATCGTGGGTTCGGAGCCTATCCAGGGACTCCAAACAGTCCGTCACGCAACTCGACGCCACCATCCTCGACCCCAAGGCCTTCAGTGCCACCATACTACCCACATAAGTTCTGAGTTTCGAGGGCGGTAAGCCCCTTGCCAGAATATCTCTTGGGGCCACTGCAATGGCGTAGACCTCTGCCTGAAAGACCATTCACTCTTCCGGCAGTCTCAGAGACATATTGATATTGAGTGCCTCAGAGTAGACCCCCAATCCAGTCCCTGATTCCATCTTGAAGCCATCGGTGTAGATCGATCATTTTAAGTGTTAATTGGACGATATATTAAAATCTAAACCTCTTTTTGGGTGGACTTCTGCAGAGGTCTTCAGATGCGTAATAAAAGAATTTTTACAAAATTGTGAGATAAGTCGTTTACAATTTTAGTTACCACGGCTTTATAAGCCTAAAGGGGGCAATAACCTCTGACCAATATATTTAACATAAATTTTCCCCATTGGGAAAATCACAACTGTGAATCTTAACAAATTTTTACACTTTTAGTTTAAAATAACAAAATGAGGGATAATTTATTAACAACAAAAAAAAAAACAGAAAAGTTAGTTAATTTTCTGTTTAAGGTTAAGTTTAAACAAGGACGGGGGCAGGAGCTGCAACACTAGCACCATAAGTGGCATAAGGAGCAGCGTAAGGGGCAGCATAAGGAGCAGCATAATGGGCAGCATAAGGAGCAGCATAAGGAGCAGCGAAGGGAGCGGCATAGGGAGCTGCATAGGGTGCAACAACCTTAGCGGGAGCAGCAAAGGCAGTTGGGGCAGCAAAGGCAGCTGGGGCAGCAAAGCCAGCTGGGGCAGCGAAGGGTGCTGGAGCAACCACCTTAGCAGGAGCAGCAAAAGCATTGGGAGCAGCAATGGCAGCTGGAGCTGCTACATAACGGCTAGAGTAGGGAGCAGTATAGGCGAAGGGTGCAGTGGTGTACGATGACAAAGTACCATCAAAGTTGTGACGAACATCGATTTGGCTGCTACCGCCAGCGGCATACAGAGGGGCATTGGCATAAGCCACTGCTGCTGGGGCAGCGGCAAAAGCAGTGGGAGCCAAAACACCAGGTTTGGCTACGGCACAGGCCAAGCAAGCGGCAAAGACAATGACCTTGAAAAAAATTTTAAGTTTTTTTTTTTTAATTACTGCAATGCTACACTTGTCTCCAGTTTCTTTCAAGTTTAACTTACGAATTTGAACATTTTTCTTTTTTTTTTGTTTTGAAGTGGATTGTTGTCAGTCGAAGGTGTAACTGTTTTATGCCTAATTTAGCCAAAGATCGAAGCTTTTATACTAAAAACACTTGAATATTGATTTGCAATTACCATGAAGCTAATCAATGGTAATTGTACGCATTTTTGGAAACTAAAACTTGCCCTCAGAAAGACGTGATTAGAAATTTAAGCCCTTGCTAAAATGGTTTGAGCTCTTATTTTAACAGCCTGCTTGAGAAGTGGGAGTATATTTTGTGACAAAAAAAAACATAACAAGTAAGAGCGTGCTAAGTTCGGCCGGGCCCAATATTATATACCCTCCACCATGGATCGCATCTGACGAATTCATTGCGCAGTATCTCTTCTTACAGGAGGACGAGAAGGAGGAGGAGCTATACCAACTTATAGTCCGATTCGTGGCTCAAGAACCAAAATCGGGAGATCGGTTTATATGGGAGCTTTGTGATCGATTCAGATCATATTGCACACGTATGTTGAAGACCATGGGAGAAGCCGTTGTACTATTGTATTTCAAGCAAATCGGATTAAAATTGCTCTCTCTAGAAGCTCAATAAGTCAAGATCCCAGATCGGTTTATATGGCGGCTATTGGGTTGCCCAAAAAGTAATTGCGGATTTTTTAAGAGAAAGTAAATGCATTTTTAATAAAACTTAGAATGAACTTTAATCAAATATACTTTTTGTACACTTTTTTTCTAAAGCAAGCTAAAAGTAACAGCTGATAACTGACAGAAGAGAGAATGCAATTACAGAGTCACAAGCTGTGAACAAATTTGTCAACGCCGACTATATGAAAAATCCGCAATTACTTTTTGGGCAACCCAAAACATCAGGTTATGTACCGATTTGCGCCATGCTCATCACAGTTTTTGGAAGTCATATCGAAACACCTCATTCAAAATTTCAGCCAAATTGGACGAGAATTGCGCCCTCCAGCGGCTCAAGAAGTCAAGATCCTAGATCGGTTTATATGGCACCTATACCAGGTTATAAACCGATTTGCGCCATACTTCGCAAAAATGTTGGAAGTCATAACAAAACTCTTAATACAAAATTTCAGTGAAATCGGACTAGAATTGCGCCTTCTAAAAGCTCAAGAAGTCAAGACCCAAGATCCGTTTATATGGCAAGTATATCAGGTTTTGAACCGATTTGAACCATACTTAGCACAGTGGTTGGAAGTGATACCGAAACACCACGTACAAAATTTCAGTCAAATCGGACAAGAATTGCGCCCTCTAGAGGCTCAAGAAGTCAAGACCCAAGATTGGTTTATATGGCAGCTATATCAAAACATGGACTGATTTGGCCCATTTACAATCCCAGCCGACCTACACTTATAAGAAGTATTTGTGCAAAATTTCAAGCGGATAGCTTTACTCTTTCAAAAGTTGGCGTTGAAAAATTTTTTCACAGACAAACGGACAGACGAACGGACAGACAGACGGACAGGCGGACGGACAGACGGACGGACATGGCTAGTTCGACTTAAGAATATATGTACTTTATGGGATGTTAGACGCATATTTCGAGGTGTTACAAACAGAATGACGAATTAAGTATACCCCCATCCTATGATGGAGCGTATAAAAATGTATCGCTCAAAAATATTAGTAGAGAGCGTTGCAAAGGCATCACAGTTTCATTCTGTATGATATAGAAGAGTAGGATAGATAGAGGAAGGTTTCCGACTAACTGACACCAAGACTGTTTAGAGATAAGATCTTCATTCACTCGGTGGAGGGAATTGCGGCACGAATGCTGGGTTTGAGTAAAATGGGACCTTGTCCTCTACTGATTGCATTCTTGATGGAGTCAGTGGGAGTCCACTCCGAGACACTCGATACCGGACAAATGTATAGAATTTTAGACAGAGATTACAGTACATATTCAATTAAAAAATGATTGAAATTATTATCCGATTTGTACGACGGATCCTCTCATGACCATCAACATACGTGTTTATTATGGTCTGAGCCGGTCCATAGCCTGATACAGCTCCCATATAAATCGATCTCTCTACTTTACTTCTTAAGCCCCCAAAGGGCGCAATTCTTTTTCGAATTGACTGACATTTTACACAGCTCTCCAGCATATAATTTAATTGTGGTCCAAACCGGACCATATCTTGAAATCGCTCTAATGGCAGAGCAAATCTTTTCTTTTATCCTTTTTTTTGCCTAAGTTGAGATGCCGGGAAAAAAAACTCGACAAATGCGATCCATGGTGGAGGGTATATAAGATTCGGCCCGGCCGAACTTAGCAGGCTTTTACTTGTTTTTTTGATATTCTCCCTCTGTGAGACATACGGTGGTGCAGGGTTTAAAAATTTGATTAGTATACCACCCATCATATGGTGGGTGTTATAGTATGAACTTGAATTCCATTTTAACTAGGCTTTCGAATATCGAGTCCATTTTCCATTTCATTTATCTTTGGTATGTGCACAAATGCAGTTTTCGAGGTTTGCGAGTGCTCGTTTACCCTTTTCTATCGCTCTCACATGCACATGCAAATGCCCTTTTAATAAACGCAACGGAACTAAACTTTTTACGGTTAGCAATTAAAATTTCCATCAGGTCTTGAATTTTTAGGTGGGTTTTATAGATTCCTGTGCCCATTGACTCGCAATGCATTTACTTCATTATAATAGCTGCTAAAATAGTCCAAAGGTGATATAAGGCGGATACCATAAGGCCGATCTGCAAACCATTGACTGGTAAAATGTTAAAATTGGTAAGTCAACGTGCAACTGCTGCGAATTGCGACAAAAATGTATGCGTTTTTTTTTACTTTTAAAAATCCCAAGGTCATTGTCTTTGTCATTTTTGTGTGCTACAATTTCGATGGGACATTGTTTTTGTAAGCTATGCCAGTGCAACACCAATACGGTGGCTGTTTGCAACGCTTAGAAGGAATCAATTGAGAGCAATTGTTTAGTATAGCTGTCGAATAAGGATAACTACCTGCTGAGAAAAAACCGAATGGCCGTCTGTCCATCTTTCTTGTAATCAAGGTCAAGGTGGCATTCATTGTCCGATTGTCTTCAAATAAAGCATAAGTCGCCTTTTTGACCATAGTAGAGGTTGCGTTCGTTGTCCTATAGTCTTAAAATTAAGCATAAGTCACCAATAACGAGCGATCATCCCACGTCTATCCGTCTGTCTGCTGTTATCACGCTGTAGTCTTTATACAACTAAAAACTTTGCATGCAGACTTTTAGGCAAATCGGGTGGTAAATGTGCCTTCTGGAGCCTTAAGAAGTCAAATTTGAAGATTGGTTATTATGGCAGCTATATATTGGAGGCCTGGCGCCGAGGTTAGCATGTCCGCCTATGACACTGAACGCCTGGGTTCAAATACTGCCGAGACCATCAGAAAAAATGTTCAGCTGTGGTTTTCCCCTCCTGATACTGGCAACGTTTGTGAAGTACTATGTCATGTATCGGTTGCCCAAAAAGTAATTGCGGATTTTTCATATAGTCGGCGTTGAAAAATTTTTTCACAGTTTGTGACTCTGTAATTGCATTCTTTCTTCTGTCAGTTATCAGCTGTTACTTTTAGCTTGCTTTAGAAAAAAAGTGTAAAAAAAGTATATTTGATTAAAGTTCATTCCAAGTTTTATTAAAATGCATTTACTTTCTTTTAAAAAATCCGCAATTACTTTTTGGGCAACCCAATAAAACATCTCTCCAAAGAGGTGTCACACTGCGGCACTCATCTTGAGTTCTTAAGCCTCAAGAGGACGGTCTTTCGTTTTGACTTTCAATAATCTAGCCAATAATGGTTGAAATCGGTACAATAACTTGTAAGCTGCCACATAAGCCGAGCTCGGTTTTTGATCTCTTGAACCTCTAAAGGACGCAATTCTTATCCGTTTTGACTGAAATTTTGCATTTGGCTAAAATTTTACGCGAAAAGTTTTGCTATAGTTTTCAAAAGCCGTGCTAGGTTATGTTGCCCACCATAGGTGAGTTCACTCGGAGGCCAATTTCACCCATTGCTATACCCTAGAAAGGAAGAGAAAAGAAAGATGAAGACCTTGGACCAACTTCAGAGTTTGCGAATGCAAATTTGTCCACGAACATTACATTAAGGAACAGGGACAAACTTCTCACATATCATTGAGTGCTGCGCGTTTCAAGATGTGCGTTTCAAGGTCCGAACGGCGTACCGCATTGCGACACCTCTATTGGTTTATATGGCAGCTATATCAGGTTACGGACCGATTTGAAAAATTCTTAAGATAGTTGTTGGAAGTCATAACACAACACGTCGTACAAAATTTCAGCCAAATCGGATATAAATTGTGCCCTCCAGCGGCTCAAGAAGTCAAGACCCCACATATATTTATATGACAGCTATGCCAGGTTATGGACCGATTTCAACCATACTCAACACAGTTGTTGGCAATCATAACAAAACACCTCATGCAAATATTCAGCCAAATCGGATAAGAATTGAGCCCTCTAGCGGGTCAAGAAGTCAAGATCCAAGATCGGTTTATAAGGCAGCTATATCAAAACGTGGACCGATATAGCCAATTTACAATCCCAATCGACCTACACTAATAAGAAGTATATGTGCAAAATTTCAAGCGGCTAGCTTTACTCCTTCGAAAGTTAGTGTGCTTTCGACAGCCAGACGGACGGGCGGACAGACGGAAGGACGGACACACATGGCTAGTTCGACTTAAAATGTCATGACAATCAAGAATATATATACTTTATGGGGTCTTAGACGAATATTTCGAAGAGTTACAAACAGAATGACGAAATTAGTATACCCCCATCCTATGGTGGAGGGTATAAAAAGGTATTAAGTTCGGCCGGGCCGAACTTTCGATACCCACCACCTCGAGTATATGTGTAAACCCCGAACACTTTATCCGGAGATCCGTCTATATGGCAGCTATATCTAAATGTAGTTCGATCCGTACCACATTTGTGTCAGATGTTCGGAGGCTTAAAAATGCGCACTATTCCAAATTTCAGCGAAATCTAATAAAAAAACAAAGCTTTTATGACCTTCAGACCCTTTATCCGGAGATCGGTCTATAGGGGAGCTATATCTGAATATAGTCTGATCTAAACCATAATTAGGTCAGACGTCGGAAGGCTTAAAATAACCCACCGTTTCAAATTTCAGCGAAATCGGTTGAAAAATAAAGCTTTAATGGGCTTCAGACCCTTTATCGGCAGATCGGTCTATATGGTAGCTATATCATAATATAGTTCGATCTGAACCATATTTGGGCCAGTTGTTGGGAAGCCTTATACTACTCACTGTTTCAAATTTCAGCGAAATCGGGTAATAACTAAAGCTTTTATGGGCTTCAGACCCTTTATCGTAAGATCGGTCTATAAGGTAGCTATGTCTAAATATAGTCTGATCTGAACCATATTTGGGTCAGTTGTCGGGAAGCCTTCAGCTACTCACTGTTTTAAATTTCAGCAAAATCGAATGAAAAATAAAGACTTAATGGGCATTAGATCCTTTATCGGTCTATATAACAGCTATATCCAAATATGGTCCGATTTGGCCCGTTCAAAAACTTAACCAGCGTTCATCAAAAAGACTTATCAACGACAAATTTCAGCTCAGTATCTCAACTTTCGAAGTCTGTAGAGCGATTACAACAGACGGGCGGACAGATGGACAAACAGACGAACAGACACACGGCCATCGTCAAATCGTCTTTGAATTTTACGACGATCCGTAATATATATACTTTGTAGGGTCGGAAATTGATATTTCGATGTGTTGCAAACGGAATGACTACATGAATATACCCCCGATCCAACGGTGGTGGGTATAAAAATCAATTTGTATTTGTTTGTTTGTCTGTTCCGTATAGACTCAAAAACGGCTGAACCGATTTTCTTGAATTTTTCACAGATGGTGCATAATGTCCAGTAGTGAAAAAAGGGTACTAAATTTTTTGATTTCTAAAGGGGGAGCGGACCCTCCCCCTTACCCTTATTCTCAGAAACGCCGGATCGGTGCAACTTAATCGAAATTTTGTGTGATCTCTTATAGTAAACTAAAAACAAAAATTTGGTATCCAAATACCGGGTAGGTTACCTAGGGGGGACGCCCCACCCCAAAAACCTACCAAATATATATGTAGACCAATCACAACAATATGGGGCTCAAATGAAAGATATTTAAGATTAGAAAATATATCCGATATCCAATTATCGGACCAAGTGTTTGGGAGACCACCCCAACCCCCAAAACACCCTTAAATCGGACATATTTACCGACCATGGCAATATGGGACTCATATAAAAGATATTTGCGAGTAGAATACAAATCTGCTATTCAAATGTACGACCAAGTTTCTGGGGGTCCACCCCTTCTACAAAACATCTCCCAAACAGGAATTATTTACTAACCATGGAACTATGGGGCTCAAATAAAAGGTGTTTGAATACGATTGCGATATCCAAATGTCTGGCCAAGTGTTTGGGAGGCCGCCCGTCTCCAAAAACACCCCCCACAGAGAAGTAATTTACGACCATTGTAATATGGGGCTCAAATGAAAGGTCTTTGGGAGTAAAGCACGAATCTGATATCAATATACGGGAAAAGTGTCTCTTGCGCCACCCCACCTCCATAGCACCACCCAAAAGGGGCGTAATGGCTGACCATTGCAATATGGGGAGGTGCAAGAGGTATTTCAGAGTGGAACACGAATCTGATATATATTATCAGGGCCAAGTCACTGAGTGGCCGCCCCATCCCCCATAACAACCCCCAAATAGGACGTATTTGCTCACCATGACAATTTGGGCCTTAAGAGAGTGGAGTCCGATGTTGATAGTTTTTAGGGCCCATACCCCTAACCGCACATATTTGCTGACTTTTGCAATAAGAAAACAAATTTGATAAATGGGACTGTGAGTTGTAGATAGGCCTTTCGACATCCTTATTCAATACGGCACAGGTCAGTCCAAATTTGGGTACAGCTGCCACGTAGTCCGATCTCTCGACTTAAGGTCTTAGGCCATAAAAGGCGCATATATTGTCCGATTTCGCTGAAATTTGGGACAGTGAGTTTTGTTAGGCCATTCTACATCTTTTTATTCCCACCACCATAGGTTGGGGGTCATGAACCTGATATTGCTGCCATATAAACTGATCTTCCGATTTGAATTCTTGGGCTCCTGGCAGCCTCAGTGTTCATACGATTGGGCTGAAATTTTGCACACGGTGTACGGTTATGATTCTCAACAATTGGGCCGATCATGACCGGTCCAAATCGGTCATGAACATGTTCTAGCTCCCATAGAAACCCTTCTCCCGATTTCTTTTCTTGTACCAAGTACGACCTAAATCGGTCAAGAACCTGATATAGATGCCATATAAACCTATCTCCCGATTTGACTTCCTGAGCCCCTGGTAACCTCAATTTTCATCCGATTTGACTGAAATGTTGCATATAGTGTTCTGTTTTCCACAATTGTGACAAGGACGGTATGACTCTCAACAACTGTGCCAAGTATGGTTCAAATCGGTTCATAACTTGATATAGCTACCACATGAACCGATATTGAATCTTGACTTCTTGAGCCGCTAGAGGGCGCAATTATCATCCGATTTAGCTGAAATTTTGTATGAGGTGTTTTGGTATGACTTCCAACAACTCTGCCAAGTATGGCATAACTCAGTTTATAACCTGATATGGCTGCCATATAAACCGATTTCGGATCCTGACATCTTGAGCCGCTAGAGGGCGCAATTATTATCCGATTTAGCTGAAATTTTGCATTAGGTGTTTTGGTATGACTTCCAACAACTCTGCCAAGTATGGCATAACTCAGTATATAACCTGGTATGGCTGCCATATAAACCGATTTCGGATCCTGACATCTTGAGCCGCTAGAGGGCGCAATTATTATCAGATTTAGCTGAAATTTTGTATGAGGTGTTTTTATACGACTTTCAACAACTCTGCCAAGTATGGCATAGATCTGTTTATAACCTGATATGGCTGCCGTATAAACCGATTTCGGATCCAGACTTTTTGAGCCGCTAGAGGGCGCAATTATTATCAGATTTAGCTGAAATTTTGTATGAGGTGTTTTGGTATGACTTCCAATAACTCTGCCAAGTATGGCATTAATCTGTTTATAACCTGATATGGCTGCCATATAAACCGATTTCGGATCAAGACTTTTTGAGCCGCTAGAGGGCGCAATTATTATCAGATTTAGCTGAAATTTTGTATGAGGTGTTTTGGTATGACTTCCAACAACTCTGCCAAGAATGGCATTAATCTGTTTATAACCTGATATGGCTTCCGTATAAACCGATTTTGGATCTAAACTTTTTGAGCAGCTAGAGGGCGCAATTACTATCAGATTTAGCTGAAATTTTATATGAGGTGTTTTGATATGACTTCCAACAACTTGCCAAGTATGGCATAATTCAGTTTATAACCTATTATGGCTGCCATATAAACCGATTTTGGATCTAGACTTTTTGAGCCGCTAGAGGGCGCAATTATTATCAGATTTAGCTGAAATTTTGCATGAGATGTTTTGGTATGCCTTCCAACAACTTTGCCAAGTATGGCATAAATCTGTTTATAACCTGATATACCTGCCATATAAACCGATTTCGGATCTAGACTTTTTGAGCAGCTAGAGGGCGCAATTATTATCAGATTTAGGTGAAATTTTGTATGAAGTGTTTTGGTATGACTTCCAACAACTCTGCCAAGTATGGCATAACTCAGTATATAACCTGATATGGCTGCCATATAAACCGATTTCGGATCCTGACATCTTGAGCCGCTAGAGGGCGCAATTATTATCAGATTTAGCTGAAATTTTGTATGAGTTGTTTTGATATGACTTCCAACAACTCTGCCAAGTATGGCATAAATCAGCTTATAACCTGATATGGCTGCCATATAAACCGATTTCGAATCTTGACTTTTTGAGCCGCTAGAGGGCGCAATTCTTTTCCGATATGGCTGAAATTTTGTATGAGGTGTTTTGGTATGACTTCCAACAACTCTGCCAAGTATGGCATAACGCAGTTCATTACCTGATATGGCTGCCATATAAACCGATTTCGGATCCTGACATCTTGAGCCGCTAGAGGGCGCAATTATTATCAGATTTAGCTGAAATTTTGTATGAGTTGTTTTGATATGACTTCCAACAACTCTGCCAAGTATGGCATAATTCAGTTTATAACCTGTTATGGCTGCCATATAAACCGATTTCGAATCTTGGCTTTTTGAGCCGCTAGAGGGCGCAATTACTATCAGATTTAGCTGAAATTTTGTATGAGGTGTTTTGATATGACTTCCAACAACTCTGCCAAGAATGGCATTAATCTGTTTATAAACTGATATGGCTGCCGTATAAACCGATTTCGGATCTAGACTTTTTGAGCCGCTAGAGGGCGCAATTGTTATCAGATTTGGCTGAAATTTTGTATGAGGTGTTTTGGTATGACTTCCAATAACTCTGCCAAGTATGGCATAACGCAGTTTATAACCTGATATGGCTGCCATATAAACCGATTTCGGATCTAGACTTTTTGAGCCGCTAGAGGGCGCAATTATTATCCGATTTGAAATTTTGTATGAAGTGTTTTGGTATGACTTCTATCAACTGAGTTGGTCTGAATCGGTGGATTACCTGATATAGCTCCCACATAAACAGATCTCGGATCTTGACTTTTTGAGCCGCTAGAGGGCGCAATTATTGTCCGATTTATCTGAAGTTTTATGTGAAGTGTTTTTTTTTTGTGACTTTAAACAAGTATGGTCTAAATCGGTTTATAACCTGATATAGCTCCCATATAAACCAATCTTCCGACGCCACTTCTTAGCCTATAGAGGGCGCATTTCATATTTCACATTTTTTGCACAGTGACTTCCACTTTGATCTCCAATAGTCAAACCAAGTTTGAGCTTTATCGATTTATAACTTGGTATAGCTCCAATATCATAGCAATTCTTATCCATTATTCTTTGTTTGTCCATAAAGAGATATCTGGCAAAGAACTTGACAAATTCGATCCATGGTGGAGGGTATATAAGTTTCGGCCCGTCCGAACTTAGCACGCCTTACTTCTTTTCTGTTGTTCTCGCCAAGATTCGAACCCAGGCGTTCAGCGTCATGGGCTAACCTCTACGCTACAGTGCCCTCCGAGAGCACCTACATAAAGCAGTTCATATTCATTGATTGCTTGACCTTCCATTGTCCCTTTTTTTAGTTTCTGCCTATAAAGGCAGAACTTGACATGTACAAACCATTTTGGAGGGTATATAAGACTCAGGCCGAATTTAATACGTTTTTAGTTGATCTTTATAAAAATTTATTGATTAACAAAAAAAAAATAACAATAAATAAAAAAGTTCTGCATGTAATGCATGCTCTAAGCTAGTATGTGGCCGTGCGCACCAAAAGCAGGATCAGCAAAACCAGTGCTGTAGGCGGCATAGGGCGCAGCATAAGGAGCTGCGTAAGCACTGGCGAAAGGACTGGCATACTGGCCAACCAGTTTAGGAGCTGCAGCAGCAAAAGCAGCTGGGGCAGCGAAAGCTGAGGGATGAGCAAAAGCAGCTGGGGATGAGAAAGCGGCTGGAGCACTAACTCTGGCGGGAGCAGCAAAAGCTGTTGAAGCAGCGTATGCAGCAGGGGCAGCGACATAGCGACTGGAATAGGGAGCTGTATAGGCAAAGGGAGCTGTGGTATATGAGGACAAGCTACCATCGAAATTATGGCGAACATCGATTTGGCTGCTGCCTGCAGCAGCATAAAGAGGAGCATTGGCATAGGCCACAGCAGCAGCAGCAGCAGGAGCAGCGGCAAATGTGGTGGGTGCTAGCACTCCAGGCTTGGCAGCGGCACAAGCCAAACAAGCAGCAAAGACAATGACCTTCAGAAAAGATGATAAACATAATTGAGAATTGCTCGAGGGCAAAAAAGTGCCAAACTTACGTATTTGAACATGGTGAAGTGTTTGTGTTTTTTTGCGATTTTTTTTCTTTGTCACTTTTCTATGAGGTGCCCAAATTAGTTTGGTGAATGCTAGCCGTTGAAGGTGTAAGTCTATTATGTCCATTTTAGGCTTTGTATGAAACTTTTATAGTCAAAGACTAATAAAAAAATTACTCTGAAGTCGTTAATCTAATAAAGACGTCACTGCTGTGTGCACTTAAAAACAATTGAAGACAAAAATCGCAGTTACCACACGTCAATACGTGAGCTGGAGATACAAATCGCAAAACACCCAAAATGTATAGTTGTGGGCAAACAAGCAAACTCTCATACAATAGATGGCTGTCCCATATGGGGACACACTCTCCATAGCAAATCCAGCCTATCCCCTATCTCCATGGTTTGATAGGGGGGGTCTTCCATTTCTGTTAGTTCAGCAGCGGCAGATGGCACAAGCCAAATGTCTAAAGCACTGGCACGCTTAGTGTTCACCTCATCGAAGCTCATGAAATGCATTTCGAATCTGTGATTAATTGAATTGCCATGATTTATGATTTTCATAAATCCAATTAAGTAGGAAAGTAGCATTTTTACCGAATTTATGTTAATGACCCTCAGTGATTTTGTTATTGTTTTGGTCTATGATTTTTGAAATTGTCCAAATTAAAACAAAGAGCTAACAATTCATCATTTCGTTCAAGCTTTTGTCAATAATTGACAAAATGCTTAAATTGAAATTGCAACGGTGACTTCTTCCTTAAGACAATGGCGTAAATCATGGCGCTAGTCGAGTGGTGGCCAAGTGAGTTGATTGCTCCCAAAGCCAGCTGAGTTCCGCAACAGCAGTCTTCCGCAATGAGTTATGAGAATTAAGCATTAAAAATAGAAACAAATATTAAAATAAAAAAAAAAGTTATAAATAAACGCCAGTGGAACTTTCCAATTTAAATATTAGTGTGATCTGTGTTATTGAGTCTATATTTCGACTCAAAGTTGTATAACAATTGGCGCTGAGAATTGTTAACCCTTTGGATACCATCATTCTAACATGGAATTTTCCTTCCCCCATACCTTGAGCCTGAAATTATTCCAAGTGTAATCAGAGCTCGCCACGGACTCGGTTATCGGGGACCACCATAGTGCGGACAGAAGCAATAAAAGAACGCACCATCTTGGGAGTAGGACCCGGGGCTTGCGGTCCCTGTTTATAACATGGTCCAGAGACTTTCATGAGACACGGCTAAAAAAGGCGCTGTAAAAGAATCGAAATGGAGAATAGGATGCAGAATAGTGGCTTCCTTGCCGCCTGCAAGGGCCTTTTTTTATAGTCGAGTGCAAACTGCGTGCTGCAGTGCGATACCCCTTTGGGGGGAAGTTTTTATACCCTACATCACTACTGTGGTACAAGGTATAATAACTTAGTGCACTCAAAAGGAAGAGAGATAGACCCATTGATAAGTATACCGATCGACTCAGAATCACTTTCTGATTGGATTTAGCTATGTCCATCTGTGTCTGTCTGTCTGTCCGTCCGTCTGTCTGTCCCTCTGTCCATGTTAATTTGTGTACAAACTACAGGTCACAATTTTCATCCGATCCTCTTCACATTTGGTATGGGCATGTTTTTCGGCCTAGAGATAAAGTCTATTGGAAATTGGAAAAAATCGGATCAGATTTGGATATAGCTTCCATATATATATTCGATCGATTCGAAGTAATAATGCAATAAAATGGTTATTTGTTAACCGATTCTCTCGAAATTTGGCAGGAAGGATTTTCTTATGACTCTTGATATTACTGGTAAATTTCATAGAAATCGACTCAGATTTGGATATAGCTTCCATATATATGTTCGTCCGATTTGCATTAATACAGCAATAAAATGGTCATTTGTTAACCGATTCTCTTGAAATTTGGTAGGAAGGATTTTATTATGACTCTCGATATAAAAAGTGAATATTATAGAAATCGGTTCAGATTTGGATATAGCTTCCATATATATGTTCGTTCGATTTGCACCATGTTTGTTCGTATGTCCATCCGTCCGTCTGTCTGTCCGTCTGTTTGTCTGTCTGTCCGTCCGTCTGTCCGTCCGTCTGTCCGTCCGTCCGTCCGTCTGTCCGTCCGTCTGTCCGTCCGTCTGTCCGACTGTCCGTCCGTCTGTCCGTCCGTCTGTCTGTCAGTCTGTCCGTCCGTCTGTCCGTCTGTGCGTCCATCTGTCTGTCCGTCCGTCTGTCCGTCTGTATGTCCGTCTGTCTCTCCGTCTGTCCGTCCGTCCGTCCGTCTGTCCGTCCGTCCGTCCGTCTGTCCGTCTGTCCGTCTGTCTTTTAAAGTCAAAAATCAGGTTAAGTT
The DNA here is from genome assembly GCF_963082655.1 of Stomoxys calcitrans. NCBI lineage: Eukaryota > Metazoa > Arthropoda > Insecta > Diptera > Muscidae > Stomoxys > Stomoxys calcitrans. The sequence goes on along the minus strand of NC_081552.1, from coordinate 236,182,500 downwards.
CGAAGATGGGCTATATCGGACAATATCTTGATATAGCCCCCATATTGACCGATCCGCCGATTTAGGGTTTTATGCCCATAAAAGACACATTTATTATCAGATTTTACTGAAATTTGGGATAGTGAGTTGTGTTAGGCCAGTCGACATCATTCCTTAATTTGGCCCAGATGGGTCCAGATTGCCTATCTCTCGAATTAAGGTTTTTTTTGGGACGGAGAGTTGTGCTAGCCAAGATCATTTCAGATTTGGATATAGCTGTCATATAAACCGTTCTCGCGATATAAGGCCTTGGGCCCATAAAAGGCGCATTTATTGTCCGATTTCGCCGAAATTTGGAACACTGAGTTGCGTTAGGTTCTTCGCCAACATTCTGCAATTTGACCCAGACCGGTCCAGATTTGGATATAGCTGTAATATATACCGATCTCTCGATTTAAGGTCTTGGGCCCATAAAAGGCTCACTTATCATCCGATTTCGCCAAAAATTTGGGACAGTGGGTTGTGTTAGGCCCTTCAACATTCTTCTTCAATTTGGCCCAGATCGGTCCATATTTGGATATAGCTGTCATATATACCGATCTCTTAATTTAAGGTTTTGGGCCCATAAAAGGCACATTTATAATTCGATTTCGCCGACATTTGGCACAGTGACTTATGTTAGGCTTTTCGACATCTGTGTCGTGTATGGTTCAGATCGGTCGTGGATATGGCTACCAAAAAGACTAACATTTGGTTCTACAAAATTGAACAATGACTTGTACTTAATATACCACTCAATATCCGTGTCGAATTTGGTCCAAATCTGGCCATATTTCGATAAAGCTGCTATTTATTTTATTTTACTATACACCTCATCATAGGATGGGGGTATACTAATTTCGTCATTCTGTTTGTAACTACTCGAAATATTTGTCTGAGACCCCATCAATCTAGACATGTCCGTCCGTCTGTATGTCAAAAGCACGCTAACTTTCGAAGGCGTAAAGCTAGCCGCTTGAAATTTTGCACAAATACTAGCGGAGATGTAGGTCGGTTGGGATTGTAAATTGGCCATATCGGTACATGTCTTGATATAGCTGCCATATAAACCAATCTTGGGTCTTGATTTCTTGAGCCTCTAGAGGGCGCAATTCTTATCCGATTTGAATTAAATTTTTCACGACGTGTTTTGTTGGATATCCAACAACTGTACCAAGTATGGTTCAAATCGGTGTATAACCTGATATGGCTGCCATATATACCTATCTGGGATCTTGACTTCTTGAGCCTATAGAGGGCGCAATTCTAATCCGCTTGGAATGAAATCTTGCACGACGTGTTTCGTTGTGATTTCCAACAACTATGCCGAGTATGGTTCAAATCGGTGTATAACCTGATATAGCTGCCATATAAACTGATCTTGAATCTTGACGGCTTGAGCCACTAGAGGGCGCAATTTTTATTCGATTTGAATGAATTTATTGAATGAATTAATTTTTTTTTATTTTATTTTATTTTATTTTATTTTATTTTTTTATTTTATTTTATTTGAAGTTTTTTATTTTATTTTATTTTTTTTTTGTTTTATTTTATTTTATTTTATTTTTTTTGTTTTATTTTATTTTATTTTATTTTATTTTATTTTATTTTATTTTATTTTATTTTATTTTATTTTATTTTATTTTATTTTATTTTATTTTATTTTATTTTATTTTATTTTATTTTATTTTATTTTATTTTATTTTATTTTATTTTTTTTTAAGGTTTTTTTTTTTTTTTTTAAGCATTTAAGTCAGTTTGACTGTCCTAATTATAACACCTTCAAAGACATTTAACAATTTGAAGAAGCCAAGACAAATTCATCATAGAGATACAAATCTACATTACTTTCATAAATAGCTTCGCATAAAATGTCTTAAAATGTGTAAAAATGTTCAAGAAATTACAAACAAGTGAACACAAATAAAGTAGCACGTCCAAAAACATGAATCAACTGCCTTATATGAGCGCATCGAGTGAACCTAATCGAGTGTTTGACCATTCGTATAACCAGACAGCATGGTATTCGTTCGCAATGAAAAGATATTGCTGAAATTGTGATTACTTAATTGCTGTTGTCATTTTATATAATAATTGATTGATAAATAAATGCTAAGGTAGATATGCATAACAGATAATTTTAGCTGTGGTTTAAGCTAAAAAAAAAAATTTAAATTGATACCCAAGTTCGTTCATTCATGAGGATTAACAAAAATTGATTTAAATTTTGTTTAGAAAAAAATTCATTAAAATTCAGCTTTAGAAATAATTTCACTGAACTTTTGTCTTTAAAGGCAATTTTATTAATATTTTACCTTTGGAGAAAATTTTGATGAAATTTTGTCTTTAGCGAAAATTTCATTGAAATTTTGTGTTTTGGGGAACAAATTTCAATGAAAATTTGTCTTTAGAGAAAATTTCACTGAAAGAATATTTCACTAAAATTTTGTCATGCCAAAAATATTTTGTCTTTAGAAAATATTTAACTGAAATATTTAAATTTAAGAAAAGGTTTGCTTCTCTTTCAAGGCCAGCTCAATGATCGGATATTTTCTTTGCAAGTGGAAAAGCCAAGCCAGAGGACGCGTATTTTGGTTACAATTACTCATCAGCCATATTAGGTGTGATGGCCTCAAGGGCCGTACATTGATATGTTGTACTTGTTCCAAATTTATTGCGAAAACGCCTCTATGATACAAATACCACATAAACCACTCTTGACAACCCTTTCTATTAGCTGTACCTTTCCCAATGCATGTGTTTTTGAATAATGCAAATTTTCTGTCTGCACAAATTACACTACTTCCATGGTACTCACAAGATTCTGTACTTCTGTTGGAATTGATGGCTTCGAATGATTGACGACGGCAAAGCCTCTTGTTGTTGCTCCATGTGCTCAGGTTCGTATACCGGCCGGGCTCTGCCGAATTTTTTAATTTTCAAGTTTTTTGCCTGTAAGGGCGAAGATCATTTAATTTTACTATTTTTGATTGTTTCTCTTTCGAGACGAGCTTGGAGCTAAAACTAATACTGAACCGATTTCCATGAAATTCACCAGTAATGTCGAGGAATTAGAAAATCACTCCTGCTAAGAGAATCGGGTAACAAATGACCATTTCATTGCATTATTACTGCAAATCGGACGAACATATATATATATATATATATATATATATATATATATATATATATATATATATATATATATATATATATATATATATATATAATATATATATATATATGGTGGCTATATCCAAATCTCAATCGATTTCTATAAAATTCACCTGTAATGTCGGGAGTCATAACAAAATTCTTCCTGCTAAATTTCGAGAAAATCGGTTAACAAATGACAATTTTATTGCAGTATTACTGCAAATCGGACGAATATATGGGAGCTATATCTAAATCTGAACCGATTTTTTCTAATTTCAATAGGCTTCGTCTCTAGGCCAAAAAACAAGCCCATACCAAATTTGAAGACGATCGGATGAAAATTGCGACCAGTAGCTTTTACACAAATTAACATGGACAGACGGACAGACAGACGGACATAGCTAAATCGAATCAGAAAGTGATTCTGAGTCGATAGGTATACATCTCTTCCTTTTGGGTGTTACAAACTAATTCACTAAGGTATAATACCCAGTACCACAGTAGTGGTGTAGGGTATAATAAACCGACCCGAAACATATACGACACGGATGTCGAAAAGCCTTACATAAGCCACTGTGTCAAATTTAAGTGCAATCGGATTATAAATGCGCCTTTTATGGGCCCAAATCCTTAAATCGAGAGATCGGTCTATATGGCAGCTATATCCAAATCTGGCCCAATGTGAGCCAAATTGAAGAAGGATGTCTAGGGGCTTTACTGTCCCAAATTTTGGTAACATCGGAAAATAAATGCGCCTTTTATGGACCGAAAACCTTAAATTGAGAGATCGGTCCATATAGTAACTATATCCAAATCTGGTCCGATCTGGGCCAAATCGAAGAAGGATGTTCAAGGGCCTAACACAACTCAGTGTCCCAAATTTTGGCAACATCGGACATTAAATGCGCCTTTTATGGGCCCAAAACCTTGCATCGAGAGATCGGTCTATATGGCAACTATATCCAAATCTGGACCGATCTGGGCCTAATTGAAGAATGATGTCGGAGGGCCTAACACAACTCAATTTTCCAAATTTCGGCGACATGAGGCAATAAATGCGCCTTTTATTGGCCTAAGACCCTTAATCAGCGGGTCGGTCTATATAGCAGCTATATCCAAATCTGGACCGATCTGAGCCAAATTGAAGAAGGATGTCGAAGGGCTTAAGACAACTCACTGTACCAAATTCCGGCGACATCGGACAATTAATGCACCTTTTATGGGCCCAAAAGCTTGCATCGGCGGAACGGTCTACATAGCAGCTATATCCGAATCTGGACCGATCTGAGCCAAATTGAAGAAGGATGTCGAAGGGCCTAGCGCAACTCACTATTCCAAATCTTGGCCCCAAATCGGCGGATTGGTCTATTTGTCAGCTATATCCAAAGCTGGAGCGATCTGGACCAAATTTGAAGAAGGATGTCGAAGGGCCTTAGATAATTCACTGTCCCAATTTTCAGCAGAATCGGGTAATAAATGTGGCTTTTATGGGCCCAAAACCCCAAATCGACAGATCGGTCTATATGGGGGCTATATCAAGATATAGTCCGATATAGCCCATATTCGAACTTATCCAGCTTATGGATAAACAAAGAATCTGTGCGAAGTTTCAGCTCAATTCCTCTATATTTAAAGACTGTAGCATGATTTCAACAGACAGATGGACGGACATGGCTAGATCGTCTTAGATTTTTACGCTGATCAAGAATATATATACTTTATAGGGTCGGAAATGGATATTTCGATGTGTTGCAAAGGCAATGAAAAAATGAATATACCCCCATCCTTCGATGGTGGGTCTAAGAAACTGCTTGCACTTATCATTGTTTCTACCCTCTACAGCAAATTTACTCTCTCTAAAACTCTCTTTGCCTGGCATTTGACAACAATACCAGTATTATTAGAAGGATTTATGAATCGATATACAAACATTTTGTTCACTTTGGGGTGTTTTACTTCGCCAGCAATAGCCGGTCATGATTTTCCAGCCAACTATAACGCAATCACACTATTGCGCTTGAACTCCATCATGAATATCCGTCTATTAGCTCATTTCACTCCCCCTAAACTGTCCAAGCTGCCTATACAAAAAGTTGTTCAAAGAGCTTGAGGAATGAGATCAATGGTGGAGCGTACATTACATTCGTTATGACTGAACTTAAAGCCCTCATATTTGTTTCTATTTTTTCCTATATGGGTTACTCCAAGTGTGGAGCATCAAAATATTTCACAATTTGGTGGTTTTTTTTTTCTTCTTTGTTCTACTTTTTAAAAACTAATCATCATCATTACACAAATCATCATCTGTTTAATTCATCCACCCCCCTTTTTTTTGAGTGCATAGATTGATTGTTTTTTAATTTTTCAGCAAATTGTTCTTCCCATTTTTCATAAATACTTACAATTATTTCACATATATGATTGATCATCAATGCTCATGGGAATGAATTCCATTGTCCATATCAAACATATGTGGTAACGGTTTAAAATAGCAAACCACACGGTTAGAGCTTCCTTGTCAGTTTCTATGCTCAGCTTCAATTTATTAATTATTGGATTAGGCTACCTAATAACTAAGCAGCCAGCCAGATAGCCAGCCAGACAGCCAGCCAACGAACCAGCAGATATTTTAATTATGATAGATAACTCATGGAATATAAAAAACAAAAAAAAAAAAGTTCATTATCCAATGGGTAGTACAATTAAACAAACAAAAATTGACAGTAAAAGGTGGCAAATTTGGCTAAGACGTATCTCAGATACTCTACATCATGAATTTTATTCGATAACTCCGATAAGCAGTTGGTAGAAAGAGAGCTTACCGATACAGATTGCTAGGCTGAATAAGGAAAATTTCATTTAGTGTTTTCACCTTAAGCTACAACCATCATGCTTCGGGAAGCCTTTTTTATACCCACCACCGAAGGATGGAGGTATATTCATTTTGTCATTCCGTTTGCAACACATCGAAATATCCATTTCCGACCCTATAAAGTATATAAATTCTGGATCAGCTTAAAAATCTAAGACGATCTAGCCATCACTGTTGAAATCACGCTACGTTCTTTAAACATAGAGATATTGAGCTGAAACTTTTCCCGGTTTTTTTTTGTGTCCATAAGCACGTTAAGTTCGAAGATGGGCTATATCGGACTATATCTTGATATAGCCCCCACATAGACCGATCCGCCGATTTAGGGTCTGATGTCCATAAAAGCTACATTTATTATCCGATTTTGCCGAAATTTGGGACAGTGGGTTGTGTTAGGCCCTTCCACATCCTTTGTCAATTTGGTGCAGATCGGTGCAGATTTGGATATAGCTGCCATATAGACCGATCCTCTGATTTAGGGTCTTAGGCCCATAAAAGCCACATTTATAATCCGATTTTGATGAAATTTGGGACAGTGGGTTGTGTTAGGCCCTTCCACATCCTTCGTCAATTTAGCTCAGCTCGGTTCAGATTTGGATATAGCTGCCATATAGACCGATCCTCCGATTTAGGGTCTTAGGCCCATAGAAGCCACATTTGTTATTCGATTTTGGTGAAATTTGAGACAGTGGGTTGCGTTAGACTCTTCGACATCCTCCGTCAATTTGGCCCAGATCGGTACAGATTTGGATATAGCTGCCATATAGACCGATCCTCCGATTTAGGGTCTTAGGCCCATAGAAGCCACATTTATTTTCCGATTTTGCTGAAATTTGGGATAGGGATCGATCGATCTACATTTGAATATAGCTGCCATATAGACCGATCTCTCGGTTTTAGGTTTTGCGGCCATAATAGGCGCATTTTTTGTCCAATTTTGCCGAAATTTGAGACAGTGAGTTGCGTTAGACTCTTCGACGTCTTTTGGCAATTTGGCCCAGATCGGTCCAGATTTGGATATAGCTGCCATATAGACCGATCTCTCGGTTTTAGGTTTTGCGGCCATAATAGGCGCATTTATTGTCCGAATTTTGCACAAATACTTTTTATTAGTGTAGGTCGGTAGGGATTGTAAATGCGGCAAATCGGTACATAATCTGATATAGCTGCCATATTAACCGATCTTGGGTCTTGGCTTCTTGAGCTAGAGGGCGCAATTCTCGTCCGTTTTGACTAAAATTTTGCATGTTGTGTTTAAGTATCACTTCCAATAATTGTGTTTAGTATGGCGCAAATCGGTTCATAATCTGGTATAGCTGTTATATAAACCGATCTGGGGTCTTGACTTCTTGAGCCAATAGAGCGCGCAATTCTCATCCGAATTGACTGAAATTTTGCACGAGTTGTATTGTTATGCAAATCGGTTCATAACCTGATATAGCTGTCATATAAACCGATCTTGGGTCTTGACGTCTTGAGCATCTAGAGGACGCAATTTTTATCCGATTGGGCAGAAATTTTTCATTCGATTTGACTGAATTCTCATACGATTTGCCTGAAATTTTGCACGTGGTGTTTTGGTATTACATTTTATGACTGCTCTAAGTATGGCGCAAATCGGTATATAACCTGATTTAGCTGCCATATGAACCGATCTTGGGTCCTGACTTCTTGGACCTATAGGGGGCACAATTCTCGTCCGATTGGACTGAACATTTGCACGAGGTGTTTCATTACAACTTCCAACTACTGTGATAAGTATGGTTCAAATCGGTTCATAATCTGTTATAGCTGCCATATAAACCGATCATGGGTCTTGACGTCTTGAGCCTCTAGAGGGCACAATTCTCGTCCGATTGGACTGAACATTCGCACGAGATGTTTTGTTACTACCTTTAACTACTGTGCTAAGTATGGTTCAAATCGGTTCATAATCTGGTATAGCTGACATATGAACCGATCTTGGTTGTTGACTTCTTGAACCTCTAGAGGGCGCAATTTTTTATCCGATTTGCCTGAAATTTGGCACATGGTGTTTTGGTATCACTATCAATAACTTCGCTATGTATGGTTCAAATCGGTCCATAACCTGATATAGCTGCCACATAAACCGATCTTTGGTCTTGACTTCTTGAGCCTCTAGAGGGCGCAATTTTTATCCGATTTGACTGAAATTTTGCATGAGGTGTTTTGTTATGACTTCCAATAATCGTGCTTAGTATGGCCAAAATCGGTACATAACCTGATATAGCTGCCATATAAACCGATCTGGGATCTTCACTTCTTGAGCCTCTAGAGGGCGCAATTCCCATCCGATTTGGCAGAAATTTTGTACAACAGCTTCTCGCATGACCTACAACATACGTGTCCAATATGATCTGAATCTATCAATAGCTTCATACATCTCCCATATAAACCAATCTCCCGATTTTGCTTCTTGAGCCCCTACAAGGCGCAATTCTTAGCCGAATAAACTGAAATATTACACAATGACTTCTACAATAATCAGCATTCATTTATAGTCCGAATTGGACTATAACATGATATAGCTCCAATAGCATAACAGTTCTTATCCAGTATTATATATTTGCCTAAAAAGAGATGCCGCACATAGAACTCGACAAATGCGAACCATGGCAGAGGGTATATAAGATTCGGCCCGGCCGAACTTAGCACCCTCTTACTTGTTGCCCTTAAGATACTTTCTTTGGGTTCAGGCTCGAGTTCGATGACTGAAATGCCTGCACAAAATTGGTATTGAAATGTTGCATTGAAATTGAAGAGGTCAAATTGCTTTGGTACTTCATTCTCTTGATGCACTGGATTCCAGTTTCAGAAGATCACGACTTATCCGTTCATTTATTAGAAAATTTTGATTTCAAAAGAATTAAATCCTTCAATGGAAGCTATTAATCCATAACCTATGTATATTCCAATAGCCGGAAGGACATGCTTTATGTAGCTCACTATGTTTCCACGACCATAAGAGAGGTGCCATCACTCGATGGTATCTAAAATCAAAATTTCCCGAAGAACCCAACAAAATGTCGTATTGAGTATACCCTCCTTTAATCATACAGAGCATATACAACTAAGCCACATACAACCATGTTTGATAGTTAAACTCTCATCCTCAGACTAATAGCAAACAATTTGTCATAGTCAAAGTCAGGAGGTCTGTTTTATGACAATCTTAATTACTGCGGGTATTGTTCTATCACTGGTTGGATTTCAATATATTTTGTCAGTTCTTTTTCAGGAACGTCTTAATTATAGCACAAAAGTCTAAGCGCACAGCTCAGCTTTTAGCCATTAGCCATCATTGTTCGAGACCATTGTCTAAGATCAACAAATTGGAATTTTCATAAGTCGTCTATACCAAAAAAAAAAAAAAAAAAAAAAAAAAAAAACACGATTAGTAACAATGAAATAGGCATTAATTCATTGTATTTATGTCACAACACATAGCCGCAACACCAGTTCCACCTTAAACAAGGGTCCTATCTCAAAACCTATGACAAAGAAGAGCTTTTGGACTTAGCATATGGCTAATTCTTGACACTAATGACTCTTAAGAAAAAAATATTGCACCTGTTTCTTAAAGCTAGTGTGTGTGTGTGTGTGTGTGTGTGCGTGTGTTTTATAAAGCCAATATTGACCTTTTGACAGATTATACAGAACTGAAAATTTAAATTGTTAATACCAATATTCGGTAAGGGGTATTAACTGGTAAGAAAAGCTATTATGTCATATTTCAAAATGTTTTTGCTGTTATCATTTGTCTATCGTTTCCTGATTAAAAATCAAAACAAGAGTTTAAATGACAAAGTGCGTCTTAAAGCCTCAAGTTTCATGGAAAATTAAAAAAAAAAATTCTATTAAAAGCAAACTTGTAAAAATTATCTTAAAAACAAGTTATAGCCCGATTCGGGGCTCAAGAAGCAAAATCGGGAGATGGGTTTATATGGGAGCTGTGTCAAGCTTTAGATCAATTCAGACCATATTATACACGGATGTTGAAGGCCATGGGAGAAGCCGTCGTACAAAATTTCAGGCCAATTGGATAAGAATTGCGCCCTCTAGAGGCTCAAGAGGTCAAGACCCAAGATCGGTTTATATGGCAGCTATAAGAGATTATGAACCGATTTGGACCATACTTCGCATAAATGTTGGAAGTGATACCAAAACACCAAGTGCACAATTAGAGCCAAATCGGATAGGAATTTCGCCTCCTAAAAGCTCAAGAAGTCAAGACCCAAGATCGGTTTATATGACAGCTATATCATGTTATGAACCGATTTGAACTATAATTGACACAGTTGTTGGATATCATAACAAAACACGTGGTGCAAAATTCCATTCTGATCGGATAAGAATTGCGCACGCTAGAGGCTCAAGAAGTCAAGACCCAAAATCGGTTTATATGGCAGCTATATCATGTTATGAACCGATTTGAACTATACTTGACACAGTTGTTGGACATGATAGCAAAACATATTGTGCAAAATTTCATTCCAATCGGATAAAAATTGCGCCCTCTAAAGGCTCAAGAAGTCAAGACCCAAGATCGGTTTATATGACAGCTATATCAAAAGATGGACCGATTTCAACCATACTTGGAACAGTTTGGATATCATAACAAAATACGTCGCGCAAAATTTCATTCCAATAGGATAAGAATTGCGCACTCTAGAGGCTCAAGAAGTCAAGACCCAAGATCGGTTTATATGGCAGCTATGTCAAAACATGGACCGATGTGGCCCATTTACAATACCAACCGACCTACACTAATAAGAAGTATTTGTGCAAAATTTCAAGCGGCTAGCTTTACTCCTTCGGAAGTTAGCGTGCTTTTGACAGACAGATGGACGGACGGACATGGCTAGATCGACATAAAATGTCACGACGATCAAGAATATATATACTTTATAGGATCTCAGACGGATATTTCGAGTAGTTATAAACAGAATGACGAAATCCTATGGTGGAGGGTATAAAAAATCAATTTGTGTTTGTTTGTGTGTTCCTTATAGACTCAGAAACATCTAAACCGATTTTCTTAAAATTTTCACAGATAGTGCATAATGACCCCGTGGTCAAAAAAGGGTACTAAATTTTTTGATATCTAAAGGGGGGTGGACCCTCCCCCTTACGCTAATTTTCAGAAATGCCACATCTCGGAGATGGGTGGTGCGATTTAAGTAAAATTTTGTGTGCTCTCATATAGTACCCTAAAAATAATAAGTTGGTATCCAATTTCGGATGGGGTACCTAGGGGGGCTGCCCCACCCGTAAACCTATCACACATATAATTATACCAATCATGACAATATGGGACTCAAATGAAAGGTATTTAGAATAAGAAATCGTATCTGATATCCGTTTGTCCAACCAAGTGCTAGGGGAACCAGCCCAACCCCCAAAACACCCCTAAATCGGACCTATTTACCGACCATGGCAATATGGGACTCAAATGAAAGGTATTTGCGAGTAGAATACGAATCTAATATCCAAATGTGGGACCACATTTCTGGGGGTCCACCCCTTCCCCAAAACACCCCCCAAACTGGACTTATTTACTGACCATGGGAATATGGCACTTAAATAAAAGGTATTTGAATGTAGAATATGGGACCCGCCTCTCACCAAAAACATCCCCAAAGGGGACAAATTTACGACCATAGCAATATGGGGCTCAAATGAAAGGTCTTCGGGAGTAAAGCACGAATTTGATATCAATATTTGGGAAAAGTGTCAATGGGGCCACCCCACCCCCACAACACCACCCAATTAGTTAATATTTTCTGACCATTGCAATATGAGGCTCAAATAAGAGGGTTTTTTTAAGTGGAACACGAATCCGAAATATTTTCAAGGCCAACTCACTGAGTGGCCGCCCATCCCCCAAAACACCCCCCAAGCCGGCCTTGGAAATATGGGGCTTAAATTAAAGGTATTTGGATGTAGACCATGTATCTGATATCAATTTTAGGGACCAAATGTCTAGGGGACGTCCCACCACCATAACAACCCCCAAATGGGACGTATTTACTTACCAAGACAATTTGGTTCTTAAACAGAGTGGAACTAAATATTCATAGTTTTTCGGGCCAATACCCTAAACCGGACATATTTGCTGACTTTTGCAATAAGGAGTTTAAATGAGATTAGGAAACAATTTTGATATCCAATTTTGAGGGCATTGGTAATATGGGGTTCAAAGAAATGATATATAAATAGATGAGAATAGAGCACGTTGCTGATATATTTTCCGGGCTTAGTGTTTGGAGGAGCACCCCATTCCCCAAAACACCCCCAAATCGGGCATATTAATCGACCATGTCAATGTGGAGCTTGAATGAAAGATATTGGGGGGTAGAGCAAGAATTGATTGCCACTTTCGGGACCAATTTTCTGGGGGTCTACCCCTTTCCCAAAATACCCCACCAACAGCAATTTTTTACTGACCATCGCAATATGGGACGCAAAGGTATTTGGGAGTAGAATACGAATTTGATATCCAAATGTAGGACCATATATTGAGGGCATCACCCCTTTCCCAAAACACTCCCCAATATGGCTCAAATGAAAGGTGTTTGAGATTAGAAAACGAATTTGATAACCTATTTTGGGGTCATGTGTTTGGGGGACGCCTCATCGTGTAAACTCCCCTCAAAACTAATGGCAGTAAATGGTTGTTGTTGTTGTTGTATCAGTTTATTGTGTACTATCTTTCGTCTGCTTGATTCTGTTGAGTGTCAAGGCTCAGGAACTCCGCGACTAAGATGGGGTGCGTCCACAGGGATCTGGGTCTGAGTCGAGTGGGTCTGGCCGGGCAGTTAAACAGGTGACGTGTATCGTGCGGTCCCTGGTTACAATCGGGACATACATCTTGCACGTCGGCATCAATCCTAGCTCTGTGGGAATTGAGGCGGCTGCATCTGCCGGAACGTAATTGAGCCAGAACCACTCTGGTTTGCCGGGGGAGGTCGATTTCTTCGGGTGCAATGGGTGGCGGTAGTTCTCCAAGGACTACATTCACCCGGTAGCCAATTAACGCGTCTGCTACCGTGTCTGCATGAATGTTGTTCAGACCCGCTTGATATGCCGCTTGATCTAGAGGTTCTCTCTTGTAGCGCTGGACCTCACGCTCTAGATCGTGTAGATCAACCTTAAGGCTTCTGGGCGGTGGGTATCTATCCACAAGATGATGATTTGGATGATTTCTGCGATAACAGCCCAAAAGGTATTGCTTAGACAGCTTGTAGTTATGTCTTCGCACTGGTAGGATCTTTGTCTCCTGATGGAGGTGGTCCACATGAGAACTAACGAGACAGCCCGTCGCAGTTCGGAGGGCGGCATTCTGACAGATCTGAATATTATTCCACTGCGTGTCACAAAGTTGACGAGACCACACTGGCGCTGCATAACTTACCACAGGCCGGCCAATTGCTTTGTACGTGGTCAACAAGGTTTCTTTGTCTGCGCCCCAAGTGCTGCCAGCAAGTGACTTGAGGACCTTGTTTCTACTTTTGACTTTATTGCAGATTGCTGTGACATGTGGGGAGAAAGTGTAGGAGCTGTCAAATGTGACGCCAAGTATTTTGGGACACTTGATGGTCGGAATCATTTCTCCATCGACCATCACAGTCAGCTCAGAATTCACCTCTCGCGTATTTGTAGTGAACAGTGTGGCTGAAGATTTGGTGGCAGATATCTTCAGATTTCTTGCAGCGAAATATGAGGCAAGCTCGTTGAGGTAGACGTTCAACCTATCGCAGATGTCATCAATGGGTGGGGGGTCTGATGCCATGATCGTACAGTCGTCCGCGTATGATACGATCTCTATGCCGTCTGGAGGAGGTGGGATGGAGGATAGGTAGAGGTTAAACAGAGCCGGAGATATCACCCCACCTTGGGGAACTCCCTGTTTCACTCTACGGTGTTTTGACTTCTTATCCCTAAATTCCACAAATGACTGGCGGCCACACAGATAATTTGCGACCCAACGTTTCAGGCCTGGCTGGAGGGACGTGTTGGCGATGTCCTCAAATAATTTGGCATGGCTGACCGTGTCGAATGCCTTCGATAGGTCCAGTGCCACGAGGACCGTCCTATCACATGGCCTAGGTTGATTGAAGCCACGGCAAATGTGTGTGGTGATGGCATGCAAAGCTGTTGTTGTGCTGTGCAGTCTCCGAAATCCGTGTTGATGCTCGGCGAATGGAAATTCTCCTACGAGGATCGGGAGGAGTAATGCCTCAAGCGTCTTAGCCACTGGTGAGAGAAGGGAGATCGGTCTGTACGACTCCCCCAAACTCGGGTCTTTACCAGGCTTCAGTAGCGGGATCACTCTGCCCATTTTCCAGACATCGGGAACTATAAGAGTGTTCAATGACAGGTTAAGGACAGTGGTAAGGTACTCAACTCCAGGTAAATCCAGATTCTTCAGCATCAATGTAGAGATTCCGTCGGGGCCCAACGCCTTGGGAGATTTGGCGCCACGGATGACATTCGTAACTTCGCCCACGGTAAATTGTGATGGCTGTTCATCGGCTCGGAGACCACGAATACGGCGAATGGCTCTCCTCCTTGCCCTGTCTCTCTCGGGATGCACAATAAATTGACGGTTGAACAACCTGGCGCATCTCTTCGGATCAGTCACGGTTAACTCGCCAAAAGTGACTGAGGTCCTGTCTTCCCGTCTACCGGGGTTCGAGAGAGACTTAACAGTGGCCCACAATTTGCCTGCTCCGGTACCTAAGTTACATTGCTCCAAGTGTTCCAGCCACAAATTCCGCTTATGTTCGTTGACTACCCTGTTTATTTCCAGATTCAGCTCGCTGATTCTGGGGTTAGCGGGGTCCATAGCACGAATCCCATCACGCTCGTCTGCGAGTACCACTGCTTGCGCCGGGAAATTGGGTCGCACTTGCGGTATTCGACCGGCTGGTATAAAGCGAGCGGCTGCTGCGTTGATGATGTCTCGGAATTTCCTCTCGGCCACAAGCACATCAGAGGGGGGTGGCAGTTCATTGAAGCGGCGATTGGTATACTCTCTGAAGCCAGTCCAATTGGCCTTCTTGTAATTGATGAACGTCCGGCGCTCAGAGGTTATGAAGTCGGGTGGTCGGTCGATGGTGAGGATTATGGGGAGGTGGTCTGACCCCAAAGAGATGACGGCTTGCCAGGATACATCACTCAGGAGATCAGGGGATGCGATTGAGATGTCTGACGAGCTGCTGCACCTCCTCGTAATCCTAGTGGGGGCATCCTCATTCACCGTGCAAAACGTGGAGCTATCTATCTGCTCTGCCAAAGCTATGCCACGCTGGTCGTTACCTAGGGGAGAATGCCATGACGAGTGATGTGCATTAAAATCCCCCAGAACCAGACGACTATGGCCAGATAGCAACCCACTTATGTCGGGGCTGTAGGCCTGGCCATTAATCGGGACACAGCTACCAACCGGCGGTATATACACGTTGTATATCTCTATCTCGGCAGTACCAGACCTGACTGTTACCCCCATACATTCCATGTATGGGTAACTAGCGTCAAGCGCAGGCGAGATAGGTCTATACTGCACGGAATGGTGTATAACGCAAGCCAATCCCCCACCTCCATTCCTTAAGCGATCCTTACGTAGCACATTGTAGCCGTGACAACTGTGCAAGCTGCAGGTGTTAGTCAGCTTTGTCTCCTGGATCGCTGCGACCGATATGCTCTTCCGACTCATAAAATCTACAATCTCATCAATCTTGCCTCGCAGTCCATTGCAGTTTAACTGCAAGAACGATACATTTCCCGACACTGGCCTGGCACTAGTAGGGCTAGGGTGCTGTCGTTGCATAAATTGCCGTACGGGAGAGGTCGGGGGGGTCACATAGTCCGACGAAGAGGACGCCGAAGGCGACGACGGCGACGCTTGTGACCCACTGCTGGCTATGTTCGCACAGCACCTAGCGACATAGCCAGTATGACTATACTCCCGTAGCGAAGTTAGGCCAGAGCAAGAACGGAAATGTACCCACTCCAAGCACCGGTTACACCTCACCGACACTGACCGATGATGAAGGCGGTTCTGGCAAACGGAACAGAACCAGGGTCCGGGGTTCTTTTCAATCCCGGCACGGACCAGAAGGATACGGAGAAGGCACTCCGGGATGTGCCTCCCCCATGACGAAAAAAGACGAACACGTACACTGAGGCGGCAGCCCTTGCCGATGAAGATTCCATCGGGTCAATCCGGTGCGTACAACCGGCTGCCATGGGATTGCATTGGCAGTAAATGGTATTTGAGAGAAGAGCACGATGCTGATATTTTTTCAGGGCTAAGTGTCTAGGGGACCACCTCTCCCCCGAAAACACCACTAAATCAAACATCGTGAGAATATCGGGCTGAAATGAAGTATTTTAAGAATGGAGTACACCTTACATCCAAACTTAAATTCGTAGACCAATAAAGATCATATGGGATTCAGATAAAGGCACTTACAATGTTAAACTGTTAGTCAAGCTAGCATGGTATTTCACTAAAAGCTCTTTAATTGTCGAAAATAAATAATCCAAGGAAAATTTTGTTCCATATAAAGTAAAAGAAGGCGCAGCGGAGCGGGCCGGGTCAGCTAGTTATATATAACACAAAAAGTTTTATTTCTTGTTACAGCCTCTTGATTTTTAATATTTCAAAATTTTTTCATCATTTAATTTTCGCATTCCGGTTTATATTGGGTTGCCCAAAAAGTAATTACGGATTTTTTAAAAGGAAGTAAATGCTGTTTTAATGAAACTTAGCATGAACTTTATTCAAATATACTTTTTTTACACTTTTTTCTAAAGCAAGCTAAAAGTAACAGCTGATAACTGACAGAAGAAAGAATGCAATTACAGAGTCACAAGCTGTGAAAAAATTTGTCAACGCTGACTATATGAAAAATCCGCAATTACTTTTTGGGCAACCCAATAATTTTTAACCATTAATTTTCCATATTTGTTTTAGTGAATTATTTCTTACTTATAATTATTCATTTATGATGTGTTTCATTTGTCTGCTGGCCTTTGGTTCAATTTGTTTACCTTTAAAATTATGGACTTCTAAGTCATACAAAACATTTCTACCTAGGGGCATAGCTGAAATCGTATCTTATCAACAATCTGATTTGTTATATTTGGTTTCTTTTCGTTTTGCAATCAATCAATTGTTGAAAAAAAAAAACTATAAATAAACATTAGTGACATTTTGTGCGAAAAACATGTGTTTAAGGTCTTATGTTTTTCACGTAATTTGAGAATCATCGACCCTGGCTGTGATAGCCAGAGCAAAACACTGGTCCACAACTTATCTCGTGTATCTCATATATCTTGTCTTAACCTTTTCGATACAAATTGGTGACCTATGTCACACAAAAGTAATGGATTTTTGTTAATTAAGTGGTTTCTACCACTAGACGAGTGAACGAGCCTCTAACAATTCCTAGTCTAAGCGAATACTAATTTTTCTTCTAATTTTCGATTAATCACTGATGTGACTTCATTAATCATTACTAGGCGCTGTAATGCGTATGACATGGAATTTAAATGTCTCAAAGGGACTAACATTCAACAATAGCTCATCATTAAAGTTATGGAAAAAAATTATTTTCAGTTTTGGGAGTCTTTAGAATTCTATCGAAAGCTAAAAATTACAAACCAGACAACATGGACTGAGTTGAAAAATGTCTTTATGAATGAATTTCTACAAGTTACGCAAGAAGACTTTAAAAGATTTTAGAGTTCTTATTGAAGGATTGATTTTAATGGGGGCTTATGAAGTTTATGAAAGGAAACAAGTAAAAAGGCGTTAAGTTCGGCCGTTGGCAAGGAAAGTACGATCTGAGACTACACGGAAGTTGGACATTGAAAAGCTGCAAACACAACAAATGGCAGCGGCATACTCCACTCAACTGACCCAACCAACTGCTTCATGAAAGCACTCCTTGTTCCGATGATATAATGGCGCAGTGGCAAACTATTACCCACTTCATGGAAAATGCCGGGAATTCCGAGCTTGGCTACCGGAAGCCTCCTCCAAGAAACCCATGGTACGATCAAGAGTGTCGAGATGCTATTGAAGCCAAAAATGCGGCATATAGAGCAACCCTGCAATCAGTAGCAACACGCCAGATGAAGGAGAGGTATCGGGAGAAAAGGAGAGAGGAGAAACGTCTATTCCGCAGAAAGAAAAAGCAAATGGAAAGACGTGAGTGTGATCGAATTGAGATGCACAGGAGTCGGAATTAAGTCCGGAAATTCTACTAAAGAATTAACTATCAAACCGATGGCTTTGGTGCAGGCACATCCTTCTGCAGAGACAAAGAAGCAAATCTGGGAAATCTAACACAGATAGCATGCTGAGGATATGGAAAGAACAACATTTTACCCAACTGCTAGTGTCCGACGTTGGCGGCGAAGAGGATACCGCAGAACCAATCCCTGATGATGGTATAGAATGTTTACCTCCTAGTCAGAACGAGGTCCAAGTAGCAGTGACCCGACTAAAGAACAACAAGGCAGCAGGAGCCGACGGTTACCCGCTGAACTATTTAAAACCAAAGGCGACACGCCTTTCAGCTTGTTTGAGCAATCTTATTAAAAACAATCAAAAGCGTACTAAGTTCGGCCGGGCCGAATCTTATATACCCTCCACCATGGAGCGCATTTGTCGAGTTCTTTCCCCAACATCTCTTCTTTGGCAAAAAATGATGTAAGAAAAGATTTGCTCTGCTATTAGAGCGATATTAAGATATGATCCGGTTTAGACTATATGTTGGAGACCTGTGTAAAATGTCAGCCAATTCGAATAAGAATTGCGCCCTTTGGAGGCTCAAGAAGTTAAATAGAGTGATCGATGTATATGGGAACTGTATCGGGCTATCGACCGATTCAGACCATAATAAACAAGTATGTTGATGGTTATGAGAGGATCCGTTGTACAAAATTTCAGGCAAATCGAATAATAATTGCGATCTCTAGAGGCTCAAGAAGTCAAGATCCCAGATCGGTTTATATGGCAGCTATATCAGGTTATGAACCGAATTGAATCATACTTAGCACAGTTGTTGGATATCACAACAAAACATGTCGTGCAAAATTTCATTCCAATCGGGTAAGAATTGCGCTCTCTACAGGCTCAAGAAGTCAAGACCCAAGATCGGTTTATATGACAGGTATACCAGGTTATGGACCGATTTGAACCATGCTTAGCACAGTTGTTAGAAGTGATACTAAAACACTATGTGCAAAATTTCAGTCAAATTGGATGAGAATTGCGCCCTCTAGAGGCTCAAGAAGTCAAGACCCAAGATCGGTTTATATGGCAGCTATACCAGGTTATGGACCGATTTGAATCATGCTTAGCACAGTTGTTAGAAGTGATACTAAAACACTATGTGCAAAATTTCAGTCAAACCGGATGAGAATTGCGCCCTCTAGAGGCTCAAGAAGTCAAGACCCAAGATCGGTTTATATGACAGGTATACCAGGTTATGGACCGATTTGAACCATGCTTAGCACAGTTGTTAGAAGTGATACTAAAACACTATGAGCAAAATTTCAGTCAAATCGGATAAGAATTGCTCCCTCTAGAAGCTCAAGAAGTCAAGACCCAAGATCGGTTTATATGACAGGTAAACCAGGTTATGGACCGATTTGAACCATGCTTAGCACAGTTGTTAGAAGTGATACTAAAACATTATGTGCAAAATTTCAGCCAAATCGGATGAGAATTGCGCCCTCTAGAGGCTCAAGAAGTCAAGACCCAAGATCGGTTTATATGGCAGCTATATCAAAACATGGACCTATATGGCCCATTTGCAATACCAACCGACCTACACTAATAAAAAGTATTTGTGAAAAATTTCAATTAGCTAGCTTTACTCCTTCGGAAGTTAGCGTGCTTTCGACAGACGGACGGACGGACGGACTGACTGACGGACGGACAGACGGACGGACATGGCTAGATCGACATAAAATGTCGCGACGATCAAGAATATATATACTTTTTGGGGTCTCAGACGAATATTTCGAGTAGTTACAAACAGAATGACGAAATTAGTATACCCCCATCCTATGGTGGAGGGTATAAAACACATACCCGATGGTTGGAACCTCAGCATACTATGTCCCGTACACAAGAAAGGAGACAAGACGGAATGTGCCAACTACAGTGGAATAAGTCTCCTCTCCATCGCATACAAGATACTCTCGAGTGTACTGTGTGAAAGATTAAAACCTAAAGTCAATGAGATAATTGGGCCCTATTAATGCGGCTTTAGACCTGGTAAATCCACCCTAGACCAGATATTCACACTGCGCTAAATCCAGGAAAAGGCCCGAGAAGGGACCTACATCAACAGTAAATTTCCAAGCGTCAAGCTTTACGCGTTCGATCGCTATCAAACGAACGTACATGCCTAGATCGACTCAGAATGTTGAGACGATAAATCAGATGGTGTAGGTTGGTCTGGATAAAAACATAGGCTAAATAATTGTTTGATATCGGGAGGGGGCGGACCCTTCCCCTTACCTCAAAAGTACTACCCAAAAACAAAAGTGGGTCGATCGGGCCAATATGGGATTTAAACGAAAGGTATACAAGAGTAGAGTAAGAATTTAGTAATAAAAGTTGGGTCCAAGAAGCTGGGGGGGGCCCGCCCCAGTCCCAAGACTCCTTAAAATAGGTTTATTTGACAATCATGACAATATGGCACTCAAATGAAAGGTATTCGGGAGTAGATTACGAATATGGCCAGGAAGTAGGAATGGGTTTTATAATTTATAGATAACGGAAGGGGGCGGACCCTCCACCGTTACCACAAAAACACCACCCAAAATCAAAAGTGGTCCGTTAAGGACAATATGGGTATCAAATGAAAAGTATGCGGGAGTAGAGATAACGAATCTGGCATACAAATTCATGTCGAACTGTAGGGGGTCACCATCAGCATCCCCTCAAAAAAGCCCAAAATGGGAACTTTAGCCTATCACGGTGTGGACTGAAAAACGACAGTACCGATTTTCTCGAAATTTTCGCATATTGTGTAGATTGGTCTGGAAGGAAACATAGGCTATATAATTTTTCGATATTGGAAGGGGGACGGACCCTCCCCCTTATGCCAAAAACACAACCCAAAATCAAAAGTGGACCAATATCGGAAGGGGAACGCACCCTCCCCCTTAAGCCAAAAACACAACCTAAAATCAAAAGTGGACCGATCGCGACAATATAGTTATCAAATGAAAGGTATTGGAGAGTAGAATACAAATATGGTATTAAAATTTGAGTCTAAGTACCCATCGGGCCGCCCCAACCCCAAAATTCCCCCAAACAGATATATTGGACATTCATTTCAATATGGGGCTCAAATGAAAAGTATTCGGGAGTAGATTTCGACTATGCTATACAAAATCGGATCGAAGTATAGGGGGTCATGCCACCCCTCAAAAACGCCATTAAACCCATTATGACTATATGATACTTGGCTGAATAGATTTTCTTAAAATTTTCATAGATTGTGTACGTTTATCTGGAAGGAAACATAGGCTATATAATTTTTAGAAATCGGGTGAAGGCGGACCCTCCCCCCTTACCCCTAAAACGCCACCCATGTCCGAAGGTGGTCCGATGGCCACATTAAGGGTATCAAATGAAAGGTATTGGAGACCAGAAAACGAATATGGGTTTAAATTCTGGGTCCAAGTACCCAGTGGGCATCCTTCAACCCCAAAACTCCTCTAAAAAGATATATTCGGAGTTCATGTCAATATGGGACTCAAATGAAAAGTATTAGGCTGTAAATTACAAATATGGCATGGGACCAAGTAATGGGAGGTCGCCCACCCCCAAATATCCTCAAATGGACATATTAGCCGACCATGGCTATATGGGACTCAAATGAAAGGTATTTGGGAGTAGATTACGAATATGACATTAAAATTTGCGTTCAAGTCTAGGTGGCGCTTTTCTTTTTAATGATACGCCAAATGAAAGGTTTCTGAGAGTAGAAAACGAATTTGATATCCAATTTTGGAGCCAAGTGTTTTAGGGTACGCCCTAAAGCACCCCCTTAACTGAACTTCATTTCCGTTCATATCTATTTTCAATGCAAAGTGTCGGTGGCCCCACCAGCCCCAAACGGTTCATATTGGGTTGCCCAAAAATTAATTGCGGATTTTTCATATAGTCGGCGTTGACAAATTTTTTCACAGCTTGTGACTCTGTAATTGCATTCTTTCTTCTGTCAGTTATCAGCTGTTAAAAAATCCGCAATTATTTTTTGGGCAACCCAATATTTACCGGCCATGGCAATATGGAACTCAAATCAAAGGGATTTGGAAGTGAAGCACGAATTTGGTAGCCATATTTGAGTCGATATGTCTGAGGAGCCATCCCTCCCCCAAAAAGTACTTCTCATCACCCTGATTTTTAAAAACACCAGGAACCGAGCAGAGGCAAACTTCTTACACATCAATGAGTGCTCTCCGATTCAAGTTTAAACTCAATGATAAGGGACCTTTTCTTATAGCCGAGTTCGAACCGCGTCCTGCAGTGCGACACCTATTTGTGGAAAATTTTTTAAATGAAGATGCATGGCATTGTATCTCGCAAATTTCGCCAACATTAAGGGGGGATAACCACCTCTTTGTCCGATGTTCGTGCCAGGATTCGAACGCTTTCAGCGCCATGGGCTACAATGGCACAAATTTGCATTTGAAACCATGCCTGGGTTTGGTATCTCTGCAATTAGTCTTGGAATCGGTCGGGTCATGGACACAAATAAGACTTATATAGAAGTCAAATTGGAATATCGATCTACTTTAGTTTACTTTAATACAATCGACCTACATATATGAAACAGAGATAATTAGATTCGTGTGGCCAAACTTAATTTTACCATTTGAATCGTCAAATTAAAAATTTTTCAAATTAAAAATGAAAAATCTGCTAATATCCATAACCAATGGGAATTAAACTAAAATTGAGTTCATATTTTCAATTTGTTACTTCCTCAAGAAAACCTGCATGAAATCTAACAAAAACAAAAACAAAAATTTCTCAAGACTTAAGCCTATCTAACCTTAGAGCCCAGCAAAAAGCACATTCATATGCATATGTGGGCAAACAAAACATTTAACACATAATTAAAGCCAAGAATCGTTTATAACCTCAAGTTAATGCCATGTTAGTTTTGAAGTAATTACAGGCTGCTAAGGCAAACTCTGAAGATTATGGTTAATACCCATAACCGTTACAAACAAACCGGCCGTCCAACCACAGTCACATTTAGTCAGCCAGCATTAAAGCTCACAAACCGGTGGCAGAAGTGCCACCAGAAAACCAGCCTTCTTTTTATTTTTCACTCTCCCCATCATCGCAAGCATCGTCGTCATCTCAGCCATCGTTGGTATCGATACCAATATCATCAAAGCCATTCGACATCAAATGTGGATAGCCGCCGCCGCCGTTAAGCGTCTTAATTGACTCGTTTTACATAGCCATCAAACAAAGAGACTTTTCGTATTAAGAGCACTCACTCACTCACTCAGTCAGTCCAATCTCAAATCGAGTCAGAGTCTAGCCCAAAATCGACAGAATTAAAGATGATTAAACGCACATTTTAGCCGATTTTGCAAGGCATAGCCATCATCAAAGGCATCGCCATCGCCATCGCCATCATCTTCGTCAACGCCATCATCCGGCATTTTGACAGAAAATTCGAAAGGAAATTTAAAAATAAAAATCCATTAATGGCCCCAAAGAATTCCGTTTTGGGCCGACCGATTGTCTGTTACCGGTATTGCTGTTAAATTTTGAACAAAAAAAGATTAAGAATTTCGTCTTTTGTTTAATGATGATTTCAAAATGATCGTTACACAAAGTAATCGCTCACATTAAGAACACATGTGGTTAACTGACCATGAAATCCAAAGATGAGCCACACTATTAACACGTAGAATTTCTGAAGCCTTTTGCGATGAGGGAGGAGATGTAATAAATGGTTTTTGGACATGTATGTAATTTGGTTTTTCTTTTTTTTAATAAACAACAATGTAATAAACGACAAAAGATTTATAATATAATAAAACTTTTGAAAAGTCTCCACGGAATGGGGGTGCGTATACTTAATTTGGCATTGTTTTTATACCCTCCACCATAAGATGGAGGTATACTTATTTCTTCCGTTTCTAACACATCGAAATATGGATCTGAAATCCAAAACAAGCAAAAGCGTGCTAAGTTTGGCCAACCTTATGCAAAATTTCAACCAAATCGGATGAAAATTGCGCCCTCTAGAGGCTAAAAAAATTAAGATGCAAGATCGGTTTATATGGCAGCTATATCAAAATATTAACTGATTTAAATCATACTTAGCACAGTTGTTGAAGGTTATAACAAAACACCTCATGCAAAATTTCAGTCAAATCGGATGAGAATTGCGCCCTCTAGAGGCTCAAGAAGTCAAGATCTCAGATCGGTTTATATGACAGCTATATCAAAACATGGACCGATTTGATCTATACTTAGCACAGTTGTTGATTGTTATAACAAAACACCTCATGCAAAATTTCAGTCAAATCGGATGAGAATTGCGCCCTCTAGAGGCTCAAGAAGTCAAGATCCCAGATCGGTTTATATGGCAGCTATAACAAAGCATATACCGATTTGAACCATACTTAGCACAGTTGTTGGAAGTGATACCAAAACACTACGTGCAAAATTTCAAAGTCATATCGGATAGGAATTGCGCCCTCTAGAGGCTCAAGAAGTCAAGACCCATGATCGGTTTATATGGCAGCTATATCAGGTTATAGACCGATTTGAACCATACTTCGCACAGTTATTGGAAGTGATAGCAAAACACCACGTGTAAAATTTCAGTCAAATCGGATAGGAATTGCGCCCTCTAGAGGCTTAAGATGTCAAGATCCCAGATCGGTTTATATGGCAGCTATATCAAACCATGGACCGATTTGAACCGTACTAAGCACAGTTGTTGGAAGTGATACCAAAACACTACGTGCAAAATTTCAAAGTCATATCGGATAGGAATTGCGCCCTCTAGAGGCTTAAGATGTCAAGATCCCAGATCGGTTTATATGGCAGCAATAGCAGGTTATGTACCGATTTGAACCATACTAAGCCGAGTGTTTTCCTCTAAGGAGGAAAGTAGTGTTACAAGCCAGCACCATACAATATTAAGACCAAAAAGATAACTACTGCTTCTATTGGGTTGCCCAAAAAGTAATTGCGGATTTTTTAAAAGAAAGTAAATGCATTTTTAATAAAACTTAGAATGAACTTTAAGCAAATATACTTTTTTTACACTTTTTTTCTAAAGCAAGCTAAAAGTAACAGCTGATAACTGACAGAAGAAAGAATGCAATTACAGAGTCACAAGCTGTGAAAAAATTTGTCAACGCCGACTATATGAAAAATCCGCTATTACTTTTTGGGCAACCCAATATTTCGTTTTCATATGAGTAATTTGCCCTGGTTTAAGGGTATTGGCAAAACAAAAGACTTAAGACACAAGCGTTTTTTCAATACCCACAATTCCAACCGCGTGCAAAATTTCACTCCAAACGGATGAGAATTGCTCCCTCTAGAGGCTCAAGAAGTCAAGACCCAAGATCGGTTTATATGGCAGCTATATCAATACATGGACCGATTTGGCCCATTAACAATGACAACCGACCTACAGTATTTGTGCAAAATTTCAAGGGCCTAGCTTTACTCCTTCGAAAGTTAGCGTGCTTTCGAAAGACAGACGGAAGGACGGACTGACGGACATGGCTAGATCCACCTAAAATGTCATGACAATCAAGAATATGTATACTTTATGGGGTCTTAGATGCATATTGCAAGGTGTTACAAACAGAATGACGAAATTAGTATACCCCCATCCTATGGTGAAGGGTTTAAAACACCAGTCATAGAAAAACACCACCTCCAAAATTTCAAGCAAATCAAGTAATAATTGCGCCCTCCAGAGGCTCAACAAATCAAATTGGGAAATCGGTATATATGGCAGCTTTATCAGGTTATATACCGATTTGGAAAAATTGAGATATTGAGCTGAAATTTGGTACAGATACGTCTTCTTGAACCAGCCAAATCGGACCATATTTGGATACAGCAGCTATATCCAAATATGGTCCGAATCTGGCGGTAAAGGGTCTAATGCCCATAAATGCTTAATTTTTATCCGATTTCGCTGAAATTTCAAACAGTCAGTAGTCTTAGGCCTCCCGACAACTGACCCAAGTATGGTTTAGATCAGACTATATTTAGATATAGCTGGAACGGGCGATAAAGACCGATCTGCCGATAAAGGGCCTGAAGCCCATAAAAGCTCTATTTATTACCCGATTTTGCTTAAATTTTAAACAGTGGGTTATTTTAAGCCTCCCGAGATCTGACCGAAATATGAATCAAAATTGTACTATATTAACATATAGCTGCCATATAGACCGATCTGTCGTTTAAGGGTCTGGAACCCATAAAAGCTGAATTTATTACACAATTTCGCTGAAATATGAATCAGTGAGTTGTCTGACCTAAATATGGTAAGGATCGCAATGTGTTTAGATATAGATGTCATATAGACCGATGTGCCGACTAAAGGACTGAAATTTGAAATAGCGATTTGGTTTAAGCCTCCCGAAATCTAAGACGATCTAGAGATATCTGTCCGTCTGTCTGTTGAAATCACGCTACAGTCTTCAAAAAAAGAGATATTGAGCTGAAACTTTGCACAGATTCTTTTTTGGTCTATAACCCGGTTAAGTTCGAAGATGGGCTATATCGGACTATATCTTGATATAGCCCCCATTTAGACCGATCCGCCGATTTTGGGTCTAAGGCCCATAAAAACCACATATAATATCCGATTTAGCTGAAATTAAAGACAGTGAGTTGTGTTAGGCCCTTCGACATCCTACGCCAATTTGGCTCAGATCGGTTCAGATTCGGATATAGCTGCCATATAGACCGATCCTCCGATTTATGGTCTTAGGCCCATAAAAGCCACATTTACTATTCGATTTTGTTGAAATTTGAGACAGTGAGTTGCGTTAGGCCCTTCGACATCCTACGTCAATTTGGCTCAGATCGGTCCAGATTTGGATATAGCCCCCATATAGACCGATCCTCCCATTTAGGGTCTTAGGCCCATAAAAGCCACATTTATTACACGATTTTGCTGAAATTTGTGACAGTGAGTTGTGTTATGCCCTTCGACATCCTTCGTCAATTTGGCCCAGATCGGGTAAGATTTGGATATAGCTGCCATATAGACCGATCACTCAGATTTGGGTTTTGGAGCCATAAAAGGCGCGTTTATTGTCCGATTTTACTGAAATTTGGGGCAGTGAGTTGTGTTAGGCCCTTCAATATCCTTCGTCAATTTGGCCCAGATCGGTCGAGATTTGGATATAGCTGCCATATAGACCGATCCTCCCATTTAGGGTCTTAGGCCCATAAAAGCCACATTTATTACACGATTTTGCTGAAATTTGTGACAGTGAGTTGTGCTAGGCCCTTCGACATCCTTCGTCAATTTGGCCCTGATCGGATCAGATTTGGGTATAGCTGCCATATAGACCGATCCCTCGATTTAAGGTTTTTGGCCCATAAAAGGCACATTTATTTTCCGATGACGCCGAAATTTGGGACAGTGAGTTGTGTTAGGCCCTTCGACAGCCTTCTTCAAATTAGCCCTGATCGGATCAGATTTGGGTATAGCTGCCATATAGACCGATCCCTCGATATAAGGTTTTGGGCCCATAAAAGTCGCATTTATTTTCCGATGACGCCGAAATTTGGGACAGTGAGTTAAGTTAAATCCCTTGATATGCTTCTGCATTATGGCACAGATCGGTCCAAATTTGGATATAGCTGCCATATAGACCGATCTCTGTATTTAATGTTTTGGGGCCACATTTGTTGTCCGATTTCGCCGAGATTTGGGACAGTGCGTTGTGTAAGGCTCTTCGACATCCTTCGTCAATTTGACCCAAATGGGTCCAGATTTGGATGTAGCTGCCATGTAGACCGATATCTGGATTTAAAGTCTTGGCCCCATAAAAGGCGCATTTATAATCCGATTTCACTAAAATTTGTCACAGAGACTTATGTTAGGCTTTTCGACATCCGTGTCGTATATGGTTCAGATCGGTTTATTTTTACATATAGCTAGTAAAAGACCAATATTTTGTTATACACAATTGAACGATGACCTGTTCTTATTGGTATTTGGTCCAAATCGGAACATATTTCGATATAACTGCTATGTGGCATAAGGTATGCAATTTTCATCGTATTTTGATGAAAGGTGGTTTACATATATACCCGAGGTGGTGGGTATCCAAAGTTCGGCCCGGCCGAACTTAATGCCGTTTTACTTGTTTTTACACACAATGACATACTCAAATTCATTCCTATTGTTTGAAGAAACTTAATTGAATCTTGGCACATTCGATTACAAGTTTTTATGCTCTTATCGGTAGATTCAACAAAATGACTTCCTGAAATTAATGCCTAGTTTTAGGCATACATGCTGTTATGCACATCACCACAATGACGATCACCGTTTCATTCGATGTCTGTGACAAGAATGGAGTTCACATAAAAACAAATTTCATTTGCTGGCCATTTCTGAGTGGGGTCGAATGAATCGAGTGGATTTTAATGCACGGAAGACTCAGTGCTGCTTGTTGTCACACAAACGATTCATTGACCCATTACAATCATCTTTGTCTATCAACCGTGTAGATGTTGAGCAATCAGAAGCTCTTGATGTTCTGGGCATGAAAATACAAAGTGATGTCCGTTGGGTTTAACTTGTATTCGAAGTCTCGAAAGAAGCATTCAAGTGTTTAGGCTTCCTTAAACGGTATAAGAATTACATCACTCCGTCTGATCTTGTTAACATCTACACCACCTTTATAAGGCCAAAAATGGAGTACAACTCACATGTATGGGCTGGAGCTTCAAAATCATCCCTGGAGCTACTGGACAGTGTACAGAGGAGAGTGATGGCGTTTATTGGGGACAGTGGGGTATCCAACTCTATTGCCTCCCTTCATCATCGTCGCAATGTGGGTTGTTTGGCGCTGTTCTATCGGTACTTTCATGGTGTGTGTGTTCATCTGATATGCGTCTTCTTATTCCATATGTAAGGATGTATGTCAGGGATACTAGACATTCCAGGAACTCACACCCGTTTGTAATTGATTGGCCAGCGGACCGCACAATTCATTATAGAGACGAATTCTTATTTCGCCCGAACCGTTCGTATGTGGAATCGACTTCCGGCTAATGTTTTTCCCACCCACTTTGACATCCAAAGATCCAAATGTGAATAAGCACTGCATCCTTTCCCCCCCTTCCAATTCCTAATTTCCTCTCGCCAACGCAATGCACTGCATTCATAGGGGACATCCCCTGCGTGTTGGCTGACAGAAAAAAAAAAATTCTAAATGGAAACCTCGACCAAGTAAAAAATGCGTTAAGTTCGGCCGGGCAGAACTTAGGATACCCATCACCTCGGGTATATATGTAAACCACCTTTCGTCATTATCCGGTGATAAATACATAATTTATGCCACCATAGAGGCTATATCGAAATAAGGGCCGATCCAAAATTCGCCACGGACATTGAGTGGTCTAATAAGTACAAGTCATTGCTCAATTTTGTAGAGCAAAATATTGGTCGTCTTGGAAGCTATACCCAAATATAGAATGATCTGAACCACAAATGGCACGGATGTCGAAAAGCCTAATATAAGTCACTGTGTCAAGTTTCAGCAAAATCGAATTTTATGGGACCAAGAATTTAAATCGTGAGATCAGTCTATATGGCAACTATATCTAAATCTGGACCGATCTGGCCCAATTTGAAGAAGAATGTCGAAGGGCCTCACATAACTCACTGTCCCAAATTTCGGGGACATCGGACAATAAATGCAGCTTTTATGGGCTCAAGACCTTAAATCGAGAGATCGGTCTATATGGCAGCTATATCCATATCGGAACCGATCTAGTCCAAGGTGAAAAAAGATGTCAAGGGGCGTAAAACAATTCACTGTCCCAAATTTCAGCGACATCGGACAATAAAAGCGCCTTTTATAACCCCAGGACCTTAAATCGAGGGACTATATGGCCGTTATATCCAAATCTAGACCCATCTGAGCCAAATGGAAAAAATATTGAAGAGTCTAACACGACTCACTGTTCAATATTTCAGCGAAATGGGACAATAAATGCGCCATTTATGGGTACAAGACCTTAAATCGAGAGATCGGTCTATATACATCCAAATTTGGACCGATCTGTACCGTCTTCAAGAAGGATGTCGAAGGCCCTAACACAATGAACTGTCCCGATTTTCCGCAAAATCGGATATTAAATGCGCCTTTTTTAGGCCTAAGACCTTAATCCGGCGGATCGGTTTATATGGAGGCTATATCAAGACAAAGTCCGATGTAGCCCATCTTCAATCTCAACCTGCCTATAGACAAAAAAAGAGAATCTATGCAAAGTTTCAGCTCAATATCTCTTTTTATACCCTCCACCATAGGATGGGGGAGGGTATATAATAATTTCGAAATTCTGTTTGCAACACCTCGAAATATGCGTCTGAGACCCCATCAAAAA
The DNA here is from genome assembly GCF_963082655.1 of Stomoxys calcitrans. Taxonomy (NCBI): domain Eukaryota; kingdom Metazoa; phylum Arthropoda; class Insecta; order Diptera; family Muscidae; genus Stomoxys; species Stomoxys calcitrans. The sequence continues at coordinate 236,151,757 of NC_081552.1, read as the reverse complement.
TATATTCTTGATCGTCATGTCATTTTAAGTCGATCTAGCCATGTCCGTCCGTCTGTCCGTCCGTCCGTCTGTCCGTCCGTCCGTCTGTCCGTCCGTCCGTCTGTCCGTCCGTCTGTCTGTCAAAAGCACGCTAACTTTCGAAGGAGTAAAGCTAGCCGCTTGAAATTTTGCACAAATAATTTTCGTTAGTGTAGGTCAGTTGGGATTGTAAATGGGTCATATTGGTCCATGTTGTGATATAACTGCCATATAAACCGATCTTGGGCCTTGACTTCTTGAGCTTTTAGAGGCCGCAATTCTCATCCGATTTTGGTGAAATTTTGAATAACGTGGTTTGAAATGATTTACATCAACTGTGCCAGGTGTGAAAGAAAACGGTCTATAACCTAATATAGCTGTCATAAAATCCGAACTGGGGTCTTGACTCCTTGAGCCTCTAGAGGGCGCAATTCTTATCCGATTTGGCTGTCATTATACACGTGGTGTTATGGTATTACTTTCAACAATTGTGCTAAGTATGGTTGAAATCGCTTCATAACTTGGTATATCTGCCATATAAACCGATCTTGAATCTTGACTTCTTGAGCCGCTAGAGGGCGCAATTCTTACACCGAATGGAATGAAATTTTGCACGACGTGTTTCGCTATGACTTCCAACAACTGCGCCAAATAGGGTTCGAATCGGATGATAACCTGATATAGGTACCATATAAACCGATCTTGAATCTTGACTTGTTGAGCCGCTAGAGGGCGTAATTCTTATCCGATATGGCTTAATTTTGCACGATATCCAACAACTGTGCAAAGTATGGTTTGAATCGGTCCATAACCTGATATAGCTGCCATATATACCTATCTTGAATCTTGACTTCTTGAGCCTCTAGGGGGCGCAATTCTCATCCGATTTTTGCATGACGTGGTTTAATATGATTTACAATGACTGTGCTGAATAGGGTTCAAATCGGATGATAACCTGATATAGCTGCCATATAAACCGATGTTGGGTCTTGACTTCTTCAGCCTCTAGAGGGCGCAATTCTTATCCGATTGGAATGAAATTTTCCACGAAGTGTTTCGCTGACTTCCAACAACTGCGCCAAATATGGATCAAATCGGATGATAACCTGATATAGCTGTCATATAAACCGATCTAGGGTCTTGATTTCTTGAGCCTGTAGAGGGCGCAATTCTTATCCGATTGAAATGAAATTTTGCACGACGTCTTTCGCCATGACTTCCAACAACTGTGTCAAATAAGTCTCAAATCGGTTCATAACCTGATATAGCTACCATATAAACCGATCTGGAATCTTGACTTCTTGAGCCGCTAGAGGCCCAATAATTTCGGATTTGGCTGAAATTTTGCACAATGTATTTTGTTATGATATCCAACAACTGTGCAAAGTATGGTTCAAATCGGTCCATAACCAGATATAGCTTTCATATAAACCGATCAGAGGACTTGACTTCTTGAGCCGCTAGAGGGCGCAATTCTCATCCGATTTGGCTGAAATTTAGCATGACGTGGTTTGATATGATTTACAACGACTGTGCTAAGTATGGTTCAAAATGGTTCATAACCTGATATAGCTGTCATATAAACCGATCTGGGGTCTTGACTTCTTTAGCCTCTACAGGGCGCAATTCTTATCCCATTAGAATGAAATTTTGCACGACGTGTTTTGTTATGACTTCCAACTACTGTGCAAAGTATGGTTCAAATCGGTCCATAACCAGATATAGCTTTCATATAAACCGATCAGAGGACTTGACTTCTTGAGCCGCTAGAGGGCGCAATTCTCATCCGATTTGGCTGAAATTTAGCATGACGTGTTTCCCTATGACTTCCAACAACTCTGCCAAATAAAGTTCCCATCGGTTGATAACCTGATATAGCTACCATATAAACCGATATTGAATCTTGACTTCTTGAGCCGCTAGAGGGCGGAATTCCTATCCGATTTGTTTGAAATTTTGCCTGACGTATTTTTTTATGACTTCCAACAACTGTGCCAAATAGGGTTCAAATCGGTTCATAACCTGATATAGCTGCCATATAAACCGATCTTGGGTCTTGACTTATTCAGCCTCTAGAGGGCGCAATTCTTATCCGATTAGAATGAAATTTTGCACGACGTGTTTCGCTATGACTTTCAACAACTGTGCCAAATAAGGTTCAAATCGGTTCATAAACTGATATAGCTACCATATAAACCTATCTGGGATCTTGACTTCTTGAGCCCCTAGAGTTCGCAATTATTATCCGATTTGCCTGAAAGTTTGTACAACGGATTCTCTCATGACCATCAACATACGTGTTTATTATGGCCTAAATCGGTCTATCGGCTGATACAACTCCCATAAAAATCGATCTCTCTGTTTTACTTTTTGAGCCCCCCAAAGGGCGCAATTCTTATTCGAATTGGCAGACATTTTACACAGGTCTCCAACATATGATTTAATTGTGGTCCGATCTGGACTATATCTGGATATCGCTCTAATAGCGGAGCAAATCTTTTATTTTATCCTGTGTTTTGCCTAAGAAAAGATGCCGGGAAAAGAACTTGACAAATGCTATCCATGGTTCGGATGGGACGAACTTAGTTTTTACTTCTTTTTATATATGGGTTGCCCAAAAAGTAATTGCGGATTTTTTAAAAGAAAGTAAATCCATTTTTAATAAAACTTAGAATGAACTTTAATCAAATATACTTTTTTTACACTTTTTTTCTAAAGCAAGCTTAAAGTAACAGCTGATAACTTACAGAAGAAAGAATGCAATTACAAAGTCACAAGCTGTGAAAAAATTTGTCAACGCCGACTTTATGAAAAATCCGCAATTACTTTTTGGGCAACCCAATAATTTCTTTTATTTTATTTTAATTTGGTTTTAATGGTCACAAGTCACTTTAGTTTGACAATTTAATCATTAATATAACTCCAAGTCGTTATTCATAGGTCTAGCTATAAAACTCAGAGTGTCATTTGAGCTTTATTCTCCACATTACACACATTTTATGGCTATGCCAAGACTCATTAACTTACCTCGGACAAATTGTGGGGGGAAAATCCCATTTTGCGGGCTGAAGATGTGCCTCTCGTGCGAGGCAACAACTCAATCTCAATGATTATGATGATTAAAATTAAATTAATTTTCATATAATGCAAATATCTGACATACTTTGGATTTGGATCAGCAGCCGGAGGAAGAAGACAAGATATACAACCCACATTTGCAGAATCTCCCTGAGCCACCAGTCGAAAAAAAAATGAAAATAAAATAAAAACCGTATAAAAGACTATTATAGTCAATAGAAAAAAAAGGCCCAGACAAAAAGCACGTGAATGCCTTCCATAAATCGAAGACCATAGAAAACAAAACCCAAGCGAAGCATGCAAAGTTTCAAAGTCAAAGTTACCATGAGGCGTTTGAGTCAATACAAAAGTCAATTATGATCACAAAAAACAAGTCAAGAGTCAACATGTAAAACAAAAAACGAAGAGGCTAGACTTTAGTGTGGCATCTTTTTTTGTTTTGTTTTTTGGAGTGTCAGGTGGACAGACAGACAAAAATGACTATATTATCTAAAATCCCATCGCTTTTATTGCATAGGCTATCGATAATTGTATGCAAATTTTGCAGCTTCTTGGATCTCAACATCCATCACTTTAAGCAAAAAGTCATTGAACGGAACATTCGAGTATTTGGATTGAATTGAGTTTGAATGGTAAAAGCATGCATTTGCTGGGGAAGAAAAAAATGTGAACGGTTTTTACAGTAAGTACATCAAGACTTTATTGAACCCCCCCCCCCCCCCCCCCCCCCCCCCCGAAAAAGCATGATTCGATCTTTGAAGAAGACATCTTCAATGTTGGAAAACTTTTGAACTTACCATTACCATTTGAGAGGGGTATATAAATTTTGCCATTTCGTTTCGAAATACATCGAACAATACATTTCTGACTCTACCAAGTATATATTGGTTTGCCCAAAAAGTAATTGCAGATTTTTCATATAGTCGGCTTTGACAAATTTTTTCACAGCTTGTGACTCTGTAATTGCATTCTTTCTTCTGTCAGTTATCAGCTGTAACTTTTAGCTTGCTTTAGAAAAAAAAAGTGTAAAAAAAGTATATTTGACTAAAGTTCATGCTAAGTTTCATTAAAAATGCATTTACTTTCTTTTAAAAAATCCGCAATTACTTTTTGGGCAACCCAATACATTCTTGATTGTCATAAAAGTGTAAGGACATACTCCAAGCACGTAGTCCTATGTGTCCCGTTGTGGTGCCGAAAGTTTCACTGACCTCTTTGTTACATCCTTTCAATCGATCTTCATCCCATGATTTAGATCACCCCATAGGATTTTTGTCGTTCTAACATCCATTTCGCTGTACCACAGTGTTACATGCTAACTTGGCCTGCCCCGACTCGAAAGGCTTGGGGTTTACCAAATTTATGGAGGTCAGTTCTCTGGCCAAATCGTCTTTCCTTTCATTGCCCCTTACTCCACTATGGCCCGGCAACCAAACGATACGGATCATGCATTCCTCAGACAAGGCGTTAATTTCGACCTTACACTTAAAGACTGTTCGTGAACTTACCGTCCTGATTGTTATTACCCTAATGGCCAGTTTTCTGTTCGAAGTCCACTCGTTAACACCACGAAAACTCATGCATCCGTAATCGCCCAGATCTCCTTCTGCAGGACCGCATTATTGTCTGGCAGTCGGAAACACATCTCAGTTCCTTGGTTCCCAATGAAGACCCAACCTGTCCTCGAGCTTTGATCCATCTGTGTTGCATGAACTTCCTGATGGCAATACCAGAGTTCCGTTAATCCATGACTGTGGCGGTGGCAGCAGTGCCTTTTTATACCCACCACCGAAGGATGGGGGTATATTCATTTTGTCATTCCGTTTGCAACACATCGAAATATCCATTTACGACCCTATAAAGTATATATATTCTTGATCAGCGTAAAAATCTAAGACGATCTAGCCATGTCCGTCCGTCTGTCCGTCTGTCTGTTGAAATCACGCTACAGTCTTTAAAAATAGAGATATTGGGCTGAAATTTTGCACAGATTCTTTTTTTGTCCATAAGCAGGTTAAGTTCGAAGATGGGCTATATCGGACTATATCTTGATATAGCCCCCATATAGACCGATCCACCGATTTAGGGTCTTAGGCCCATAAAAGCCACATTTATTATCCGATTTTGCTGAAATTTGGGACAGTGAGTTGTGTTAGGCCCTTCGACATCGTTTGTCAATTTGGCTCAGATCGGTCGAGATTTGGATATAGCTGCCATATAGACCGATCCTCCGATTTGGGGTCTTAGGCCCACAAAAGCCACATTTATTATCCGATTTTGATGAAATTCGGGACAGTGAATTGTGTTAGGCCCGTCGACATCCTCCGTCAATTTGGCTCAGATCCGTTCAGATTTGGATATAGCTGCCATATAGACCGATCCTCCGATTTAGGGTCTAAGGCCCATAAAAGCCACATTTATTAACCGATTTTGCTGAAATTTGGGACAATGAGTTGTGTTAGCCACTTCGACATCTTTCTTCAATTTGGTCCAGATCGGTTCAGATTTGGATATAGCTGCCATATAGACCGATTTCTTGATTTATGGTTTTGGACCCATAAAATGCTCATTTATTGTCCGATGTCGCCGAAATTTGGGACAGTAAGTTAGGTTAAGCCCCTTGACATACGTCTGCAATATCGCACAGATCGGTCCAGATTTGGATGTAGCTGCCACATAGACCGATATCTCGATTTAAAGTCTTGGCCCCATAAAAGAGGCGTTTATTGTCCGATTTCGCCGAAATTTGGGACAGTGCTTTGTATTAGGCTCTTTAACATTTTTATACAACTTGTCCCAAATCGGTCCAGATTTGGATATAGCTGCAATGTAGAGCAATATCTCTATTTAAAGTCTTGGCCCCATAAAAGGCGCATTTATAATCCGATTTTACTGAAGTTTGACACAGTGTCTTACATTAGACTTTTCGACATCCGTGTCGTATATAGTTCAGATCGGTTTATTTTAAGATTTAGCTAGTATACTTATTAGTATTTTGTCCAAATCGGAACCTATTTTGATAAAACTGATATGGGACATAAGGTATGAAATTTTCACCGAATTTTGATAAAAGGTGGTTTACATATATACCCGAGGTGGTGGGTATCCAATGTTCGGCCCGGCCGAACTTAACGCCTTTTTACTTGTTTTATTAAAAAATTCTAACAATTCTAAAAACCTCTCGAGTCCAAAGCCCAGATCCCCCATATGGGTTTATGTTTTTTTACCCATCACCGAGGGATCGGGGTATATTCATTTAGTCATTCCGTTTGCAACACATCGAAATATCCATTTCCGACCCTATGAAGTATATATTGGGTTGCCCAAAAAGTAATTGCGGATTTTTAAAAGAACGTAAATGCATTTTTAATAAAACTTATAAAACTTAGAATGAACTTCAATCAAATATACTTTTTTTACACTTTTTTTCTAAAGCAAGCCTAAAAGTAACAGCTGATAACTGACAGAAGAAAGAATGCAATTACAGAGTCACAAGCTGTGAAAAAATTTGTCAAAGCCGACTATATGAAAAATCTGCAATTACTTTTTGGGCAACCCAATATATACTTTGTAGAGTCAGAAATGTATGTTAAAATTTGTCAACGCCGACTATATGAAAAATCCGCAATTACTTTTTGGGCAACCCAATATGTCCTTGATCAGCGTAAAAATCTAAGACCATATAGACATGTCCGTCCGTCTGTCTGTTGAAATCACGCTATAGTCTTCAAAAATAGAGATATTGAGTTGAAACTTTGCACAGTTCGCTTTTATGTCCATAAGCAGTTTAGGTTCGAAGATGGGCTATATCGGACTATATAATGATATGGCCCCCATATAGATCGATCCGCCGACTTGGGGACTTAGGCCCATAAAAACCACATTTATGATCTGATTTATCTAAAATTAAGGACAGTGAGTTGTGTTAGGCCCTTCGATATTCTTCGTCAATTTGGCCCAGATCGGTTCAGATTTGGATATAACTGTCATATAGACCGATCCTCCAATTTAGGGTCTTGGGCCCACATTTATTATCCGATTTTGCTGAAATTTGGGACAGTGAGTTAAGTTAAACCCCTTGACATAATTCTGCATTATGACACAGATCGGTCCAGATTTAGATATAGCTGTCATATGGACCGATCTCTCGATTTCAGGTTTCGGAGCCATAAAATGCGCATTTATTGTTCGATTTCGCCGCAATTCGGGACAGTGAGTTAAGTTAAACCCCTTGACATAATTCTGCATTATGACACAGATCGGTCCAGATTTAAATATAGCTGCCATATAGACCGATCTCTCTGTTTAAGGTTTTTGGTCCATAATTTGCGCATTTATTGTCCGATATCGCCGAAATTTGGGACAGTGAGTTGTGTGGTGCCTCGCGACATCCTTCTTCAATTTGGCGTAGATCGGTTCAGATTGGATTTAGCTGCCGTATAGACCGATCTGTCGATTAAAGGTTTTGGGCCAATGGAAGGCGCATTTATTGTCCGATTTTGCCAAAATTTTGGGACAGTGGGTAAGGTTAAGCCCCTCGACATTCTTTTTCAATTTGGCGCAGATCGGTCCAGATTTAAATATGGCTGCCATATAGACCAATCTCCCGATTTAGGGTCTAAGGCCCATAAAAGCCACATTTATTATCCGATTTTGCTGAAATTTGGGACAGCGAGTTGTCTTATGCCCTTTGACATCCTGCTTCAATTTGACCCTGATCGATCCAGATTTAAATATAGCTGCCATATAGACCGATCTCTCGATTTAAGGTCTTGGGCCCATAAAAGGCGCTTTTATAATCCGATTTCACTGAAATTTGACACAGTGACTTTTGTTAGGCTTTTCGACATCCGTGTCGTATATGGTTCAGATCGGTTTAGTTTTATACCCTCCACCAAAGGATGGGGGTAAACTAATTTCGTCATTCTGTTTGTAACAACTCGAAATATGCGTCTAAGACCCCATAAAGTATATATGTTCTTCATGTCATTTTAAGTTGATCTAGCCATGTCCGTCCGTCTGTCCGTCCGCCTGTCCGTCCGTTCGTCTGTCTGTCGGAAGCACGCTAACTTTCGAAGTAGTTAAGCTAGCCACTTGAAATTTTGCACAAATACTTTTTATTAGTGTGGGCCGGTTGGTATTGTAAATGGGCCAAATCGGTCCATGTTTTGATATAGCTGCCATATAAACCGATCTTGGGTCTTGACTTCTTGAGCCTCTAGAGGGCGCAATTCTTATCCGATTAGGATGCAATTTTGCACGACGTGTTTTGTTATGATATTCAACAACTGTGCCAAGTATGGTTCAAATCGGTCTGTAACCTGATATAGCTGCCATATAAACCGATCTTGGGTCTTGACTTCTTGAGCCTCTAGAGGGCGCAATTCTTATCCGATTGGAAAGAAATGTTGCACGACGTGTTTTGTTATGATATTCAACAACTGTGCCAAGTATGGTTCAAATCGGTCTGTAACCTGATATAGCTGCCATATAAACCGATCTTGGGTCTTGACTTCTTGAGCCTCTAGAGTGCGCAATTCTTATCCGATTAGGATGCAATTTTGAACGACGTGTTTTGTTATGATATTCAACAACTGTGCCGTTTATGGTTCAAATCGGTCCATAACCTGATATAGCTGTCACATAAACCGATCTTGGGTCTCGACTTCTTAAGCCTCTAGAAGGCGCAATTCTTATCCGATTGGAATGAAATTTTGCACGACGTGTTCTCTTATTCCAACAACCGTGGCAAATATGGTTCAAATCGGTCCATGACCTGATATAGCTGTCATATAAATCGATCTTGGGTCTTGACTTCTTGAGCCTCTAGAGGGCGCAATTCTTATCCGATTGGAATGAAATTTTGCACGACGTGTTCTGTTATTCCAACAACCGTGGCAAATATGGTTCAAATCGGTCCATGACCTGATATAGCTGTCATATAATCCGATCTTGGGTCTTGACTTCTTGAGCCTCTAGAGGGCGCAATTCTTATCCGATTTGAATGGAATTGCGCA